>NC_134356.1:554596012-554601012 GCF_048569485.1 Anomaloglossus baeobatrachus | reverse complement strand
TCCAGCAGGGGCAAATCCTCCCTTCTTCCCCTCTATTCTGCTCTAGATCTGGCACAATTGCAATGCCTGCCACCACCGAGTGCTGCAGCTGCATATAGCCATGCTATGATTCCAGAATCCCACATTAAATGCAAACCCCCAGCACATTAGCACTCAGCACAGCCCCGAGAAGCCCAGCCAGCGTGACCCAGGCAGAGTTAAAGCCATAGAGCCCAGAACACAAGAGAAAGCATAGGAAATAAAAAAACAGACCTACCAAAAACGTATTTTCCTTGCTCTGCGTCCCAAATGGCTTGCATCTTCTTCCTATAACTGCAAATCCCCTTTATACCGAGGCAGGTGAAATGAGTCCCTTTTGTGCACGTTATAAGAAGTCCTTTGCAAAAGAGAAAATGCAATGTCTCCTTACTGTGTTTATTTTAGACGATTGAACGAACTGATTGGAAAGTAGGCAAAAGCCTAGAGGGTGCAAGGAGAAAGGTGAATGGGATATCCTCTGCTTGGAGGGAAGTACTATTTGGCTTGCAGGCTTTGGGAAGAAGAAAAAAAAAACTTGACACTATAACTTTAAATGTAGTGAGTTTGAGAGAGCTAGCACACAGCTTGTCAGGAATGTGAGCCTCGCCTTTAAGAAAATCCCCATACCCAAGGTATAGCAGCCCACAGTGATCTCTCCTCTCATCTCATTCCTTAGAAGGAATAGAGAGCAATGCTACACCTTCCAGTTTGGGGCAGGGATAGAGGAGACTTAAAACAAGCACCCAATTGGAAAAACATCTTTAACTTAATGATTTCTCCTCTGTTCTGTATAAACTTCTTATAGGCAATGCTAAAAATTAGAATATATATATATATATATATATATATATATATATATATATATATATATATATATATATATATGAGGCTCAGTCTCAACTTTGTGTGTGATTAGCTCCACTCTTTCCCCATCACAATCCTTCATTCTTCTTAGAACAATTCCCCATTTCACTTTAATCACTGCACTGTCATCTGATGTATTGGATTTAAAGGACAGTATATTCTTGTAATATTCATTATATACTCACCAAACTAATGAATGGATCATTAATATATTACAGATGTAATAAATAGTTAGACACTGCCAGCCTGGCACTATTTAATCTAATGGATTTCTTTTTTTTTTTTTAAACTGTTCCCAAGACTGATGCTAAAGGGAAGAGCTTTTATTTTAAGAACAAGGTTTTCCTAGACGTATGTCATATTTGACGAATGAAACAAACGCTCTTTCATTGTCACTTGTCCTTGGCTATAATAGAAATTAACTTAAGCACAGCACTGAATGCTAATTACATATTTACAGCCTAATGGAAATTACAAATGATTTTGCCACCTCCAATAATGCTAAAAACTACGAAGACGCTGTAATTATAGACTTTAAGGTGGGGGGAAAATAATAACTGGCTATCAGATCCCTTTAGTTTGTCATTAATACTAAGAAAAAAACCCACATTATTGCTCGGAATCAATTGCTGCCCATGTATCAGGACACCCTTTAGAGGTTTATTTTTATTTTTTTGCCAACTAATGCCTGACTTGTCTAGGGACAGCAATTAAAGGGTGGCACTGATGATAGGCAGCTTAAAGGGTGGCACTGATGATAGGCAGCTTAAAGGGTGGCACTGATGATGGGCAGCTTAAAGGGTGGCACTGATGATAGTCAGCTTAAAGGGTGGCACTGATGATAGGCAGCTTAAAGGGTGGCACTGATGATAGGCAGCTTAAAGGGTGGCACTGATGATGGGCAGCTTAAAGGGTGGCACTGATGATAGGCAGCTTAAAGGGTGGCACTGATGATGGGCAGCTTTGTCCTTAGCATCATCTAGTTTATTGGTGGAGCAAAGTTGATCAGCCCAAGCCCTGGGAATATATAAGGTTTCTATGTGTGATGTAAGTGATTAGCTGCAGCCATTCAGCCTATGACGAGGCTGCAGTGCATTCTGGGTAGTCATGTTAGAAAATGTGATGATTGAAGATCACTTAAATTTTTTTTTTAATCCCTTTTAAACTGTTCCATAGGATTCTACCCATGACCACAAGAGCTTTTATTTATACCATAGGGAGTTCATTGGCAAAGGTTTTTTAAACTTTGGCCCACATTATATAGATAGCTGCCTTGGTGATCCCAAAGGTCAAGGGTGAGCATCCATACCCCTAAGTCCCTGCAGATTATTAGAATGAAGCCAGGCTGTCACATAAGAGTCATAATTACCACTTCTCTTTCTAGTTCTCGTGCTAAGCGTGGTTCGTTTTTTTGTTGAGTGATGAATCCAGTTTTTTAGGTCTAGATTAAGGTAGAGTAGTGTTTGCTTGAGCCTGGAACCCCTCCTTGGCATTCCCAAGACACTGCCTTTGTCTTATAAGGAACAGTGCTCACTGAATGGTGTGAAAAAGGAGAGAGAGGGTCGCTTCAAATCGATTTTACTTGTTCCCTGTGTCTTTTCGGATCAATGACTCTCAATAGTCTTATATGTGCTCTTTCAACCAAAAAACTTGTGCAACATTTTCTGTCTGTATTCCTGCTAAATACAATAAATTCTGTGTTTTATCAATCATCTTAAAGGCAGTCAAGAAAAGCAATTAAGATGAGACACCTAAATCAGATCTTCTAATTTATAAAGTCAGAAATGGATAATTAGCCAAATCTTGTATATTTTACTTTGGACCCAAATAGAAGACTATAGATATACAGGTGCCAATCAATATGTAAAGGGCATACACTTCATACCAATACAATAGTGGAACGCAATATATAGGGGTTATGTAGTGTAATAATGGGGAATACATGCAAATGCAATATATAGGGGTTATGTAGTGTAATAATGGGGAATAGATGCAAATGCAATATATAGGGGTTATGTAGTGTAATAATGGGGAATACATGCAAATGCAATATTCTCTGTATTATACACATTATACATGCACAACACTATAATGTGAACATGTCCGAAAGTTTACTATGTTGTATTGTTACAGGGGTAGATGGTAAAAGTGCTGTACTGACATGTTATATGTGCGAGGTGTGAGTATTTATGGAGATAGAAAAGATGCACCCTGACAATTCGGAGGAAAAGAGGAAAGAAATATACCTTGTGTACAGACAAACAATAGGAAATATGTCAGAGAAAGAAGACAATGAGAGAGAGAAAGGGAAAGAGGGAAGGGGAAGAGAGATAGAGTGAGAAAGAAAGAATAAAAGACGCAAAGAAGTAAACATGGATCCAGAAGGAGAAAAGGGAGGATAGTGCGAGAAGTATAGTAAGGGTAGCGAAAAGAGAGGAAAAAAGAGTTAGAGGTAAAAGCAGATATGTAAAGAGTGTGAGAGACAGAGCTAGAAAGAGAAAGAAAGAATGATTGAAGAAAAGAAAGAAAGAAACAATGAACAAATAGAAAAAAAGTGAGAGGTAAAGGCAGAGATGTTAAGAGTGTGAGAGACAGAGCTAGAAAGAGAAAGAAAGAATGATTGATTGAAGAAAAAGAAAGAAAAAAAAGAAAGGAGAAAGAAAGGAACAATGAAGAAATAGAGAGAAAGAAAGAAAAAAAGTGAGAGGTAAAGGCATAGATGTATAGAGAGTGAGAGAGAGAACTAGAAAAAGAAAGGAAGAATGAAGAAAGAAAGAAGGAGAAAGTAAGAATGGCAGAAAGAAGGAGAAATAAATAAAGAAGAAAGAAAAAAAGAAAGAAAGAAAAGAAAAAAAAGAGTGAAAGGTAAAGGCATAGATGTATAGAGAGTGAGAGCCAGAGCTGGAGAAAAAGTAAGGAAGAATGAAGAAAGAGAGAAAGAAATAGGAAGGAAGAAAGAAAGAAATAGAAATAATGAGGTAATAAATGAGAAATAAATAAGGAGGAAGAAAGAAAGAAAGAAAGAAAGAAAGAAAGGAGGAAAGAAAGAAAGGAAGAATGAAGAAAGAAGGAGAAGAATAAAAAGAAAGAAAAAACAGAGGAGGAAAGAAAGAAACAGAAGGAAAGAGGCAGTAAGAGAAAGAAGAGGAAAATAGTGAGAAAATATAAGATGAGACAGAAAGAAACAGGTAGAAAAAGAGAGAAAGTGATAAAAAGAGAAAGGAAGCTAGATATAGAGAGAGGGGGTGAGGACTCCAGATAGAGACAAGCAGCTGATGAGCCCAGAGCCTTGTCCGGACAATGCAAGTCTCCTGTAGAGATGGGTATTGATCAGGGGAGAAGCTGAGATGTCACCACACTAAATATTTACTGATCACACACAAATAGCTGGGGCTTGAACGATCTTCCCATGTGTAGCAGTGAGAGGAGAAAGGTAAATCATTTTATTAGTGTGTATAAAGCAGAGAGCACACTCTGGGCTGCAGTGTTTTAAGATGTGTCTTTAGCTGGATGAAGAGAGTTAGGGAAATCGATAGTCAGTGATTAGCAGCCCCAGCAGAGTCAGTGCTGTCACCACACACTGCAGATTCAGGGATTCTCTTCCAAGTCAGGGAAAGGACCTAAACAAAACAAGTGCAATGAGTGAGTGGAGGCTCCTGTCTGTGCACTGTGCCATGGGGGTGAAGCCAGGGCTGACCGAGGGTCTTACATGTATCTTCACACATAGTTCATTTCTTACAATCAATACTCAAACTTTGTCTAATTCTACTTTGTGAAGAATAATTCTTATACATTTGTCTTCACCTTTTAGTCCAGCAAAAAAAAAATAAAAATCCTTAAATTTGTGATAATTTTAGGCTGAATTATTGGCAGTTCTTCAACAGTAATTTTACATATTGCTGACCACAAGGATAGGAAACTACAACTGCAATGTGGCCACTGGAATACTCAATCATTTTACCACTGGTCACTATCATTAGGTGAAAATTAACCCAAAGAGCATGTAAAAAAGACAACAGTTGCATTGTGTTTATGTAGGGGTTAAATCCACCCCGCTGGTGAACATTAGGCACACACCGACCCTGCTTTATCAGGCCACACTGAAATCCAAGAATGTG
>NC_134356.1:551902225-552113412 GCF_048569485.1 Anomaloglossus baeobatrachus | reverse complement strand
AGGGCTATGTGGGGCCATTATTCTGTATGGAGGGCTATGTGGGGCACATTATTCTGTATGGAGGGATATGTGGGGCACATTATTCTGTATGGAGGGCTATGTGGGGCACATTATTCTGTATGGAGGGCTATGTGGAGCACATTATTCTGTATGGTGGGCTATGTGGAGCACATTATTCTGTATGGTGGGCTATGTGGGGCACATTATTCTGTATGGAGGGCTATGTGGAGCACATTATTCTGTATGGAGGGCTATGTGGAGCACATTATTCTGTATGGAGGGCTATGTGGGCACATTATTCTGTATGGAGGGCTATGTGGGGCACATTATTCTGTATGGAGGACTATGTGGGGACATTATTCTGTATGGAGGGCTATGTGGAGCCATTATTCTGTATGGAGGACTATGTGGAGCACATTATTCTGTATGGAGGGCTATGTGGGGCCATTATTCTGTATGGAGGGCTATGTGGGGCACATTATTCTGTATGGAGGGATATGTGGGGCACATTATTCTGTATGGAGGGCTATGTGGGGCACATTATTCTGTATGGAGGGCTATGTGGAGCACATTATTCTGTATGGTGGGCTATGTGGAGCACATTATTCTGTATGGAGGGCTATGTGGGCACATTATTCTGTATGGAGGGCTATGTGGGGCACATTATTCTGTATGGAGGACTATGTGGTGCACATTATTCTGTATGGAGGGCTATGTGGAGCACATTATTCTGTATGGAGGGCTATGTGGGGCACATTATTCTGTATGGAGGACTATGTGGAGCACATTATTCTGTATGGAGGACTATGTGGAGCACATTATTCTGTACGGAGGGCTATGTGGAGCACATTATTCTGTATGGAGGGCTATGTGGGGCACATTATTCTGTATGGAGGGCTATGTGGGCACATTATTCTGTATGGAGGGCTATGTGGAGCACATTATTCTGTATGGAGGGCTATGTGGAGCACATTATTCTGTATGGAGGGCTATGTGGAGCACATTATTCTGTATGGAGGGCTATGTGGGGCCCATTATTCTGTATGGAGGGCTATGTGGGGCACATTATTCTGTATGGAGGGCTATGTGGAGCACATTATTCTGTATGGAGGGCTATGTGGGGCACATTATTCTGTATGGAGGGCTATGTGGAGCACATTATTCTGTATGGAGGACTATGTGGAGCACATTATTCTGTATGGAGGGCTATGTGGGGCACATTATTCTGTATGGAGGGCTATGTGGGCACATTATTCTGTATGGAGGACTATGTGGAGCACATTATTCTGTATGGAGGGCTATGTGGGGACATTATTCTGTATGGAGGGCTATGTGGGGCACATTATTCTGTATGGAGGGCTATGTGGGCACATTATTCTGTATGGAGGGCTATGTGGAGCACATTATTCTGTATGGAGGACTATGTGGGGCCATTATTCTGTATGGAGGGCTATGTGGAGCACATTATTCTGTATGGAGGGCTATGTGGAGCACATTATTCTGTATGGAGGACTATGTGGGGCCATTATTCTGTATGGAGGGATATGTGGGGCCATTATTCTGTATGGAGGGCTATGTGGGGCACATTATTCTGTATGGAGGGCTATGTGGGGCACATTATTCTGTATGGAGGGCTATGTGGAGCACATTATTCTGTATGGAGGGCTATGTGGGGCCCATTATTCTGTATGGAGGGCTATGTGGAGCACATTATTCTGTATGGAGGGCTATGTGGAGCACATTATTCTGTATGGAGGGCTATGTGGAGCACATTATTCTGTATGGAGGGCTATGTGGGGCACATTATTCTGTATGGAGGGCTATGTGGGCACATTATTCTGTATGGAGGGCTATGTGGGGCACATTATTCTGTATGGAGGGCTATGTGGAGCACATTATTCTGTATGGAGGGCTATGTGGGGCACATTATTCTGTATGGAGGGCTATGTGGGGCACATTATTCTGTATGGAGGGCTATGTGGAGCACATTATTCTGTATGGAGGACTATGTGGGGCCATTATTCTGTATGGAGGGATATGTGGGGCCATTATTCTGTATGGAGGGCTATGTGGGGCACATTATTCTGTATGGAGGGCTATGTGGAGCACATTATTCTGTATGGAGGGCTATGTGGAGCACATTATTCTGTATGGAGGGCTATGTGGAGCACATTATTCTGTATGGAGGGCTATGTGGGGCACATTATTCTGTATGGAGGGCTATGTGGAGCACATTATTCTGTATGGAGGGCTATGTGGGGCACATTATTCTGTATGGAGGGCTATGTGGAGCACATTATTCTGTATGGAGGACTATGTGGGGCCATTATTCTGTATGGAGGGATATGTGGGGCCATTATTCTGTATGGAGGGCTATGTGGGGCACATTATTCTGTATGGAGGGCTATGTGGGGCACATTATTCTGTATGGAGGGCTATGTGGGGCACATTATTCTGTATGGAGGGCTATGTGGGGCACATTATTCTGTATGGAGGGCTATGTGGGGCACATTATTCTGTATGGAGGGCTATGTGGAGCACATTATTCTGTATGGAGGGCTATGTGGAGCACATTATTCTGTATGGAGGGCTATGTGGAGCACATTATTCTGTATGGAGGGCTATGTGGGGCACATTATTCTGTATGGAGGGCTATGTGGGGCACATTATTCTGTATGGAGGGCTATGTGGAGCACATTATTCTGTATGGAGGACTATGTGGGGCCATTATTCTGTATGGAGGGATATGTGGGGCCATTATTCTGTATGGAGGGCTATGTGGGGCACATTATTCTGTATGGAGGGCTATGTGGGGCCCATTATTCTGTATGGAGGACTATGTGGAGCACATTATTCTGTATGGAGGGCTATGTGGGGCCCATTATTCTGTATGGAGGGCTATGTGGGGCACATTATTCTGTATGGAGGACTATGTGGGGCACATTATTCTGTATGGAGGACTATGTGGGGCACATTATTCTGTATGGAGGGCTATGTGGAGCACATTATTCTGTATGGAGGGCTATGTGGGGCACATTATTCTGTATGGAGGGCTATGTGGAGCACATTATTCTGTATGGAGGGCTATGTGGAGCACATTATTCTGTATGGAGGGCTATGTGGGGCACATTATTCTGTATGGAGGGCTATGTGGGGCACATTATTCTGTATGGAGGACTATGTGGGGCACATTATTCTGTATGGAGGACTATGTGGGGCACATTATTCTGTATGGAGGGCTATGTGGAGCACATTATTCTGTATGGAGGGCTATGTGGGGCACATTATTCTGTATGGAGGGCTATGTGGAGCACATTATTCTGTATGGAGGGCTATGTGGAGCACATTATTCTGTATGGAGGGCTATGTGGGGCACATTATTCTGTATGGAGGGCTATGTGGAGCACATTATTCTGTATGGAGGGCTATGTGGGGCACATTATTCTGTATGGAGGGCTATGTGGAGCACATTATTCTGTATGGAGGGCTATGTGGAGCACATTATTCTGTATGGAGGGCTATGTGGAGCACATTATTCTGTATGGAGGGCTATGTGGAGCACATTATTCTGTATGGAGGGCTATGTGGAGCACATTATTCTGTATGGAGGGCTATGTGGGGCACATTATTCTGTATGGAGGGCTATGTGGAGCACATTATTCTGTATGGAGGGCTATGTGGAGCACATTATTCTGTATGGAGGGCTATGTGGGGCACATTATTCTGTATGGAGGGCTATGTGGAGCACATTATTCTGTATGGAGGGCTATGTGGAGCACATTATTCTGTATGGAGGGCTATGTGGAGCACATTATTCTGTATGGAGGGCTATGTGGGGCACATTATTCTGTATGGAGGGCTATGTGGAGCACATTATTCTGTATGGAGGGCTATGTGGAGCACATTATTCTGTATGGAGGGCTATGTGGAGCACATTATTCTGTATGGAGGGCTATGTGGGGCACATTATTCTGTATGGAGGGCTATGTGGAGCACATTATTCTGTATGGAGGGCTATGTGGGGCCATTATTCTGTATGGAGGGCTATGTGGAGCCCATTATTCTGTATGGAGGGCTATGTGGAGCACATTATTCTGTATGGAGGGCTATGTGGAGCACATTATTCTGTATGGAGGGCTATGTGGAGCACATTATTCTGTATGGAGGGCTATGTGGGGCACATTATTCTGTATGGAGGGCTATGTGGGGCACATTATTCTGTATGGAGGGCTATGTGGAGCACATTATTCTGTATGGAGGGATATGTGGGGCACATTATTCTGTATGGAGGGATATGTGGGGCCATTATTCTGTATGGAGGGCTATGTGGGGCACATTATTCTGTATGGAGTGCTATGTGGGGCACATTATTCTGTATGGAGGGCTATGTGGGGCACATTATTCTGTATGGAGGGCTATGTGGGGCACATTATTCTGTATGGAGGGCTATGTGGGGCACATTATTCTGTATGGAGGGCTATGTGGGGCCCATTATTCTGTATAGAGCACTATGTGGAGCACATTATTCTGTATGGAGGGCTATGTGGGGACATTATTCTGTATGGAGGGCTATGTGGGGCACATTATTCTGTATGGAGGGCTATGTGGGGCACATTATTCTGTATGGAGGGCTATGTGGAGCACATTATTCTGTATGGAGGGCTATGTGGAGCCATTATTCTGTATGGAGGGCTATGTGGGGCACATTATTCTGTATGGAGGGCTATGTGGGCACATTATTCTGTATGGAGGGCTATGTGGGGCACATTATTCTGTATGGAGGGCTATGTGGGGCCCATTATTCTGTATGGAGGGCTATGTGGGTACATTATTCTGTATGGAGGGCTATGTGGAGCACATTATTCTGTATGGAGGACTATGTGGAGCACATTATTCTGTATGGAGGGCTATGTGGGGCACATTATTCTGTATGGAGGGCTATGTGGGTACATTATTCTGTATGGAGGGCTATGTGGAGCACATTATTCTGTATGGAGGACTATGTGGAGCACATTATTCTGTATGGAGGGCTATGTGGAGCCATTATTCTGTATGGAGGGCTATGTGGGGCACATTATTCTGTATGGAGGGCTATGTGGGGCACATTATTCTGTATGGAGGGCTATGTGGGGCACATTATTCTGTATGGAGGGCTATGTGGAGCACATTATTCTGTATGGAGGGCTATGTGGAGCACATTATTCTGTATGGAGGGCTATGTGGGGCCATTATTCTGTATGGAGGGATATGTGGGGCCATTATTCTGTATGGAGGGCTATGTGGAGCACATTATTCTGTATGGAGGGCTATGTGGGGCCATTATTCTGTATGGAGGGCTATGTGGGGCACATTATTCTGTATGGAGGGCTATGTGGGCACATTATTCTGTATGGAGGGCTATGTGGGGCCATTATTCTGTATGGAGGACTATGTGGGGCACATTATTCTGTATGGAGGGCTATGTGGAGCACATTATTCTGTATGGAGGACTATGTGGAGCACATTATTCTGTATGGAGGGCTATGTGGAGCACATTATTCTGTATGGAGGGCTATGTGGAGCACATTATTCTGTATGGAGGGCTATGTGGAGCACATTATTCTGTATGGAGGGATATGTGGAGCACATTATTCTGTATGGAGGGCTATGTGGAGCACATTATTCTGTATGGAGGACTATGTGGGGCACATTATTCTGTATGGAGGACTATGTGGGGCACATTATTCTGTATGGAGGGCTATGTGGAGCACATTATTCTGTATGGAGGGATATGTGGAGCACATTATTCTGTATGGAGGGCTATGTGAGGCCATTATTCTGTATGGAGGGCTATGTGGGGCACATTATTCTGTATGGAGGGCTATGTGGAGCACATTATTCTGTATGGAGGGCTATGTGGGGCACATTATTCTGTATGGAGGGCTATGTGGAGCACATTATTCTGTATGGAGGGCTATGTGGAGCACATTATTCTGTATGGAGGACTATGTGGGGCACATTATTCTGTATGGAGGGCTATGTGGGGCACATTATTCTGTATGGAGGGCTATGTGGGGCACATTATTCTGTATGGAGGACTATGTGGAGCACATTATTCTGTATGGAGGACTATGTGGGGCACATTATTCTGTATGGAGGACTATGTGGGGCACATTATTCTGTATGGAGGGCTATGTGGAGCACATTATTCTGTATGGAGGACTATGTGGAGCACATTATTCTGTATGGAGGACTATGTGGAGCACATTATTCTGTATGGAGGGCTATGTGGAGCACATTATTCTGTATGGAGGGATATGTGGGGCCATTATTCTGTATGGAGGGCTATGTGGGGCACATTATTCTGTATGGAGGGCTATGTGGAGCACATTATTCTGTATGGAGGGCTATGTGGAGCACATTATTCTGTATGGAGGACTATGTGGGGCACATTATTCTGTATGGAGGACTATGTGGGGCACATTATTCTGTATGGAGGGCTATGTGGAGCACATTATTCTGTATGGAGGACTATGTGGGGCACATTATTCTGTATGGAGGGCTATGTGGAGCACATTATTCTGTATGGAGGGCTATGTGGAGCACATTATTCTGTATGGAGGGCTATGTGGAGCACATTATTCTGTATGGAGGGCTATGTGGGGCCCATTATTCTGTATGGAGGGCTATGTGGGGACATTATTCTGTATGGAGGACTATGTGGAGCACATTATTCTGTATGGAGGGCTATGTGGAGCACATTATTCTGTATGGAGGGCTATGTGGAGCACATTATTCTGTATGGAGGGCTATGTGGGCACATTATTCTGTATGGAGGGCTATGTGGGGCCATTATTCTGTATGGAGGACTATGTGGAGCACATTATTCTGTATGGAGGGCTATGTGGGGGACATTATTCTGTATGGAGGGCTATGTGGGGCACATTATTCTGTATGGAGGGCTATGTGGGGCACATTATTCTGTATGGAGGACTATGTGGGGCCATTATTCTGTATGGAGGGCTATGTGGAGCCCATTATTCTGTATGGAGGGCTATGTGGAGCACATTATTCTGTATGGAGGGCTATGTGGAGCACATTATTCTGTATGGAGGGCTATGTGGGGCACATTATTCTGTATGGAGGGCTATGTGGGGCACATTATTCTGTATGGAGGACTATGTGGGGCCATTATTCTGTATGGAGGGCTATGTGGAGCCCATTATTCTGTATGGAGGGCTATGTGGAGCACATTATTCTGTATGGAGGGCTATGTGGGGACATTATTCTGTATGGAGGGCTATGTGGGGCACATTATTCTGTATGGAGGGCTATGTGGGCCCATTATTCTGTATGGAGGGCTATGTGGGGCACATTATTCTGTATGGAGGGCTATGTGGGCACATTATTCTGTATGGAGGGCTATGTGGGGCACATTATTCTGTATGGAGGGCTATGTGGGCACATTATTCTGTATGGAGGGCTATGTGGAGCACATTATTCTGTATGGAGGGCTATGTGGAGCACATTATTCTGTATGGAGGACTATGTGGAGCACATTATTCTGTATGGAGGGCTATGTGGGGCACATTATTCTGTATGGAGGGGTATGTGGAGCACATTATTCTGTATGGAGGGCTATGTGGAGCACATTATTCTGTATGGAGGGCTATGTGGGGCACATTATTCTGTATGGAGGGCTATGTGGAGCACATTATTCTGTATGGAGAGCTATGTGGAGCACATTATTCTGTATGGAGGGCTATGTGGAGCCCATTATTCTGTATGGAGGGCTATGTGGGGCACATTATTCTGTATGGAGGACTATGTGGGGCCATTATTCTGTATGGAGGGCTATGTGGAGCCCATTATTCTGTATGGAGGGCTATGTGGGGCACATTATTCTGTATGGAGGGCTATGTGGAGCACATTATTCTGTATGGAGGGCTATGTGGTGCACATTATTCTGTATGGAGGGCTATGTGGGGCACATTATTCTGTATGGAGGGCTATGTGGGGCACATTATTCTGTATGGAGGGCTATGTGGGGCACATTATTCTGTATGGAGGGCTATGTGGAGCACATTATTCTGTATGGAGGGCTATGTGGAGCACATTATTCTGTATGGAGGGCTATGTGGGGCACATTATACTGTATGGAGGGCTATGTGGAGCACATTATTCTGTATGGAGGGCTATGTGGAGCACATTATTCTGTATGGAGGGCTATGTGGAGCACATTATTCTGTATGGAGGGCTATGTGGAGCACATTATTCTGTATGGAGGGCTATGTGGGGCACATTATTCTGTATGGAGGGTTATGTGGAGCACATTATTCTGTATGGAGGGCTATGTGGGGCACATTATTCTGTATGGAGGGTTATGTGGGGCACATTATTCTGTATGGAGGGCTATGTGGAGCACATTATTCTGTATGGAGGGCTATGTGGAGCACATTATTCTGTATGGAGGGCTATGTGGAGCACATTATTCTGTATGGAGGGCTATGTGGAGCACATTATTCTGTATGGAGGGCTATGTGGGGCACATTATTCTGTATGGAGGGCTATGTGGGGCACATTATTCTGTATGGAGGGCTATGTGGAGCACATTATTCTGTATGGAGGGCTATGTGGAGCACATTATTCTGTATGGAGGGCTATGTGGGGCACATTATTCTGTATGGAGGGCTATGTGGGGCACATTATTCTGTATGGAGGGCTATGTGGGGCACATTATTCTGTATGGAGGGCTATGTGGAGCACATTATTCTGTATGGAGGGCTATGTGGGGCACATTATTCTGTATGGAGAGCTATGTGGGGACATTATTCTGTATGGAGGACTATGTGGGGCCATTATTCTGTATGGAGGGCTATGTGGAGCCCATTATTCTGTATGGAGGGCTATGTGGGGCACATTATTCTGTATGGAGGGCTATGTGGAGCACATTATTCTGTATGGAGGGCTATGTGGGGCACATTATTCTGTATGGAGGGCTATGTGGGGCACATTATTCTGTATGGAGAGCTATGTGGGGACATTATTCTGTATGGAGGGCTATGTGGAGCACATTATTCTGTATGGAGGGCTATGTGGGACACATTATTCTGTATGGAGGGCTATGTGGGGCACATTATTCTGTATGGAGGGCTATGTGGAGCACATTATTCTGTATGGAGGGCTATGTGGAGCACATTATTCTGTATGGAGGACTATGTGGAGCACATTATTCTGTATGGAGGGCTATGTGGGGCCCATTATTCTGTATGGAGGGCTATGTGGGGCCCATTATTCTGTATGGAGGGCTATGTGGGGCACATTATTCTGTATGGAGGGCTATGTGGGGCACATTATTCTGTATGGAGGGCTATGTGGGGCCCATTATCCTGTATGGAGGGCTATGTGGAGCACATTATTCTGTATGGAGGGCTATGTGGGGTACATTATTCTGTATGGAGAGCTATGTGGGGACATTATTCTGTATGGAGGGCTATGTGGAGCACATTATTCTGTATGGAGGGCTATGTGGGGCACATTATTCTGTATGGAGGGCTATGTGGGGCACATTATTCTGTATGGAGGGCTATGTGGAGCACATTATTCTGTATGGAGGGCTATGTGGAGCACATTATTCTGTATGGAGGACTATGTGGAGCACATTATTCTGTATGGAGGGCTATGTGGGGCCCATTATTCTGTATGGAGGGCTATGTGGGGCCCATTATTCTGTATGGAGGGCTATGTGGGGCACATTATTCTGTATGGAGGGCTATGTGGGCACATTATTCTGTATGGAGGGCTATGTGGGGCCATTATTCTGTATGGAGGACTATGTGGGGCACATTATTCTGTATGGAGGGCTATGTGGAGCACATTATTCTGTATGGAGGGCTATGTGGGGCCCATTATTCTGTATGGAGGGCTATGTGGGGACATTATTCTGTATGGAGGACTATGTGGAGCACATTATTCTGTATGGAGGGCTATGTGGAGCACATTATTCTGTATGGAGGGCTATGTGGAGCACATTATTCTGTATGGAGGGCTATGTGGAGCACATTATTCTGTATGGAGGGCTATGTGGGCACATTATTCTGTATGGAGGGCTATGTGGAGCACATTATTCTGTATGGAGGGCTATGTGGGGCACATTATTCTGTATGGAGGGCTATGTGGAGCACATTATTCTGTATGGAGGGCTATGTGGAGCACATTATTCTGTATGGAGGGCTATGTGGGGCCATTATTCTGTATGGAGGGCTATGTGGGGCACATTATTCTGTATGGAGGGCTATGTGGGGCCATTATTCTGTATGGAGGACTATGTGGAGCACATTATTCTGTATGGAGGGCTATGTGGGGGACATTATTCTGTATGGAGGGCTATGTGGGGCACATTATTCTGTATGGAGGGCTATGTGGGGCACATTATTCTGTATGGAGGACTATGTGGGGCCATTATTCTGTATGGAGGGCTATGTGGAGCCCATTATTCTGTATGGAGGGCTATGTGGAGCACATTATTCTGTATGGAGGGCTATGTGGAGCACATTATTCTGTATGGAGGGCTATGTGGGGCACATTATTCTGTATGGAGGGCTATGTGGGGCACATTATTCTGTATGGAGGACTATGTGGGGCCATTATTCTGTATGGAGGGCTATGTGGAGCCCATTATTCTGTATGGAGGGCTATGTGGAGCACATTATTCTGTATGGAGGGCTATGTGGGGCACATTATTCTGTATGGAGGGCTATGTGGAGCCCATTATTCTGTATGGAGGGCTATGTGGAGCACATTATTCTGTATGGAGGGCTATGTGGGGACATTATTCTGTATGGAGGGCTATGTGGGGCACATTATTCTGTATGGAGGGCTATGTGGGCCCATTATTCTGTATGGAGGGCTATGTGGGGCACATTATTCTGTATGGAGGGCTATGTGGAGCACATTATTCTGTATGGAGGGCTATGTGGAGCACATTATTCTGTATGGAGGACTATGTGGAGCACATTATTCTGTATGGAGGGCTATGTGGGGCACATTATTCTGTATGGAGGGGTATGTGGAGCACATTATTCTGTATGGAGGGCTATGTGGGGACATTATTCTGTATGGAGGGCTATGTGGAGCACATTATTCTGTATGGAGGACTATGTGGGGACATTATTCTGTATGGAGGGCTATGTGGAGCACATTATTCTGTATGGAGGGCTATGTGGAGCACATTATTCTGTATGGAGGGCTATGTGGGGCACATTATTCTGTATGGAGGGCTATGTGGAGCACATTATTCTGTATGGAGGGCTATGTGGAGCACATTATTCTGTATGGAGGGCTATGTGGGGCACATTATTCTGTATGGAGGGCTATGTGGGGCACATTATTCTGTATGGAGGGCTATGTGGGGCACATTATTCTGTATGGAGGGCTATGTGGAGCACATTATTCTGTATGGAGGGCTATGTGGAGCCCATTATTCTGTATGGAGGGCTATGTGGGGCACATTATTCTGTATGGAGGACTATGTGGGGCCATTATTCTGTATGGAGGGCTATGTGGAGCCCATTATTCTGTATGGAGGGCTATGTGGGGCACATTATTCTGTATGGAGGGCTATGTGGAGCACATTATTCTGTATGGAGGGCTATGTGGGGCACATTATTCTGTATGGAGGGCTATGTGGGGCACATTATTCTGTATGGAGGGCTATGTGGAGCACATTATTCTGTATGGAGGGCTATGTGGGGCCATTATTCTGTATGGAGGGCTATGTGGAGCACATTATTCTGTATGGAGGGCTATGTGGGGCACATTATTCTGTATGGAGGGCTATGTGGAGCACATTATTCTGTATGGAGGGCTATGTGGGGCACATTATTCTGTATGGAGGGCTATGTGGGGCACATTATTCTGTATGGAGGGCTATGTGGAGCACATTATTCTGTATGGAGGGCTATGTGGGGCACATTATTCTGTATGGAGGGCTATGTGGAGCACATTATTCTGTATGGAGGGCTATGTGGAGCACATTATTCTGTATGGAGGGCTATGTGGGGCACATTATTCTGTATGGAGGGCTATGTGGGGCACATTATTCTGTATGGAGGGCTATGTGGAGCACATTATTCTGTATGGAGGGCTATGTGGGGCACATTATACTGTATGGAGGGCTATGTGGAGCACATTATTCTGTATGGAGGGCTATGTGGAGCACATTATTCTGTATGGAGGGCTATGTGGAGCACATTATTCTGTATGGAGGGCTATGTGGGGCACATTATTCTGTATGGAGGGCTATGTGGAGCACATTATTCTGTATGGAGGGCTATGTGGGGCACATTATTCTGTATGGAGGGCTATGTGGAGCACATTATTCTGTATGGAGGGCTATGTGGGGCACATTATTCTGTATGGAGGGTTATGTGGAGCACATTATTCTGTATGGAGGGCTATGTGGAGCACATTATTCTGTATGGAGGGCTATGTGGAGCACATTATTCTGTATGGAGGGCTATGTGGGGCACATTATTCTGTATGGAGGGTTATGTGGGGCACATTATTCTGTATGGAGGGCTATGTGGAGCACATTATTCTGTATGGAGGGCTATGTGGAGCACATTATTCTGTATGGAGGGCTATGTGGAGCACATTATTCTGTATGGAGGGCTATGTGGAGCACATTATTCTGTATGGAGGGCTATGTGGGGCACATTATTCTGTATGGAGGGTTATGTGGAGCACATTATTCTGTATGGAGGGCTATGTGGGCACATTATTCTGTATGGAGGGCTATGTGGAGCACATTATTCTGTATGGAGGGCTATGTGGAGCACATTATTCTGTATGGAGGACTATGTGGGGCCCATTATTCTGTATGGAGGGCTATGTGGAGCACATTATTCTGTATGGAGGGCTATGTGGGGACATTATTCTGTATGGAGGACTATGTGGGGCCCATTATTCTGTATGGAGGGCTATGTGGAGCACATTATTCTGTATGGAGGGATATGTGGAGCACATTATTCTGTATGGAGGGCTATGTGGGGCACATTATTCTGTATGGAGGGCTATGTGGGGCACATTATTCTGTATGGAGGGCTATGTGGGCACATTATTCTGTATGGAGGGCTATGTGGAGCACATTATTCTGTATGGAGGACTATGTGGAGCACATTATTCTGTATGGAGGGCTATGTGGGGCACATTATTCTGTATGGAGGGCTATGTGGGGCACATTATTCTGTATGGAGGGCTATGTGGAGCACATTATTCTGTATGGAGGGCTATGTGGGGCACATTATTCTGTATGGAGGGCTATGTGGAGCACATTATTCTGTATGGAGGGCTATGTGGGGCACATTATTCTGTATGGAGAGCTATGTGGGGACATTATTCTGTATGGAGGGCTATGTGGAGCACATTATTCTGTATGGAGGGCTATGTGGGGCACATTATTCTGTATGGAGGGCTATGTGGGGCACATTATTCTGTATGGAGGGCTATGTGGAGCACATTATTCTGTATGGAGGGCTATGTGGGGTACATTATTCTGTATGGAGGACTATGTGGGGCACATTATTCTGTATGGAGGGCTATGTGGGGCCCATTATTCTGTATGGTGGGCTATGTGGAGCACATTATTCTGTATGGAGGGCTATGTGGAGCACATTATTCTGTATGGAGGGCTATGTGGGGTATATTATTCTGTATGGAGGGCTATGTGGTGCACATTATTCTGTATGGAGGGCTATGTGGGGCCCATTATTCTGTATGGAGGGCTATGTGGAGCACATTATTCTGTATGGAGGGCTATGTGGAGCACATTATTCTGTATGGAGGGCTATGTGGGGCACATTATTCTGTATGGAGGGCTATGTGGAGCACATTATTCTGTATGGAGGGCTATGTGGAGCACATTATTCTGTATGGAGGGCTATGTGGAGCACATTATTCTGTATGGAGGGCTATGTGGGGTATATTATTCTGTATGGAGGGCTATGTGGGGCACATTATTCTGTATGGAGGGCTATGTGGGGCCCATTATTCTGTATGGAGGGCTATGTGGAGCCCATTATTCTGTATGGAGGGCTATGTGGAGCACATTATTCTGTATGGAGGGCTATGTGGGGCACATTATTCTGTATGGAGAGCTATGTGGGGACATTATTCTGTATGGAGGGCTATGTGGAGCACATTATTCTGTATGGAGGGCTATGTGGGGCACATTATTCTGTATGGAGGGCTATGTGGGGCACATTATTCTGTATGGAGGGCTATGTGGAGCACATTATTCTGTATGGAGGGCTATGTGGGGCACATTATTCTGTATGGAGGGCTATGTGGAGCACATTATTCTGTATGGAGGGCTATGTGGGGCACATTATTCTGTATGGAGGGCTATGTGGAGCACATTATTCTGTATGGAGGGCTATGTGGAGCACATTATTCTGTATGGAGGGTTATGTGGAGCACATTATTCTGTATGGAGGGCTATGTGGAGCACATTATTCTGTATGGAGGGCTATGTGGGGCACATTATTCTGTATGGAGGGCTATGTGAGCACATTATTCTGTATGGAGGGCTATGTGAGCACATTATTCTGTATGGAGGGCTATGTGGAGCACATTATTCTGTATGGAGGGCTATGTGGGGACATTATTCTGTATGGAGGGCTATGTGGAGCACATTATTCTGTATGGAGGGCTATGTGAGCACATTATTCTGTATGGAGGGCTATGTGGGGTACATTATTCTGTATGGAGGGCTATGTGGAGCACATTATTCTGTATGGAGGGCTATGTGAGCACATTATTCTGTATGGAGGGCTATGTGGGGCACATTATTCTGTATGGAGGGCTATGTGGGGCACATTATTCTGTATGGAGGGCTATGTGGGGCACATTATTCTGTATGGAGGGCTATGTGAGCACATTATTCTGTATGGAGGGCTATGTGGGGCACATTATTCTGTATGGAGGACTATGTGGAGCACATTATTCTGTATGGAGGACTATGTGGAGCACATTATTCTGTATGGAGGGTTATGTGGGGACATTATTCTGTATGGAGGGCTATGTGGGGACATTATTCTGTATGGAGGGCTATGTGGGGCACATTATTCTGTATGGAGGGCTATGTGGAGCACATTATTCTGTATGGAGGGCTATGTGGGGCACATTATTCTGTATGGAGGGCTATGTGGGGCACATTATTCTGTATGGAGGGCTATGTGGGGCACATTATTCTGTATGGAGGGCTATGTGGAGCACATTATTCTGTATGGAGGGCTATGTGGGGCACATTATTCTGTATGGAGGGCTATGTGGAGCACATTATTCTGTATGGAGGACTATGTGGCGACATTATTCTGTATGGAGAGCTATGTGGAGCACATTATTCTGTATGGAGGGCTATGTGGGCACATTATTCTGTATGGAGAGCTATGTGGGGACATTATTCTGTATGGAGGGCTATGTGGAGCCCATTATTCTGTATGGAGGGCTATGTGGGGCCATTATTCTGTATGGAGGGCTATGTGGAGCACATTATTCTGTATGGAGGGCTATGTGGAGCACATTATTCTGTATGGAGGGCTATGTGGGGCACATTATTCTGTATGGAGGGCTATGTGGGGCCATTATTCTGTATGGAGGGCTATGTGGGGCACATTATTCTGTATGGAGGGCTATGTGGAGCACATTATTCTGTATGGAGGGCTATGTGGGGCACATTATTCTGTATGGAGGGCTATGTGGAGCACATTATTCTGTATGGAGGGCTATGTGGGGCACATTATTCTGTATGGAGGGCTATGTGGGGCACATTATTCTGTATGGAGGGCTATGTGGAGCACATTATTCTGTATGGAGGGCTATGTGGGGCACATTATTCTGTATGGAGGGCTATGTGGGGCACATTATTCTGTATGGAGGGCTATGTGGGGCACATTATTCTGTATGGAGGGCTATGTGGGGCACATTATTCTGTATGGAGGGCTATGTGGAGCACATTATTCTGTATGGAGGGCTATGTGGAGCACATTATTCTGTATGGAGGGCTATGTGGGGCACATTATTCTGTATGGAGGGCTATGTGGAGCACATTATTCTGTATGGAGGGCTATGTGGAGCACATTATTCTGTATGGAGGGCTATGTGGGGACATTATTCTGTATGGAGGGCTATGTGGAGCACATTATTCTGTATGGAGGGCTATGTGGGCACATTATTCTGTATGGAGGGCTATGTGGAGCACATTATTCTGTATGGAGGGCTATGTGGGGACATTATTTTGTATGGAGGGCTATGTGGAGCACATTATTCTGTATGGAGGACTATGTGGTGCACATTATTCTGTATGGAGGACTATGTGGTGCACATTATTCTGTATGGAGGGCTATGTGGAGCACATTATTCTGTATGGAGGGCTATGTGGGGACATTATTTTGTATGGAGGGCTATGTGGAGCACATTATTCTGTATGGAGGACTATGTGGTGCACATTATTCTGTATGGAGGGCTATGTGGGCACATTATTCTGTATGGAGGGCTATGTGGAGCACATTATTCTGTATGGAGGGCTATGTGGGGACATTATTTTGTATGGAGGGCTATGTGGAGCACATTATTCTGTATGGAGGACTATGTGGTGCACATTATTCTGTATAGAGCACTATGTGGAGCACATTATTCTGTATGGAGGACTATGTGGTGCACATTATTCTGTATGGAGGGCTATGTGGGGCACATTATTCTGTATGGAGAGCTATGTGGAGCACATTATTCTGTATGGAGGGCTATGTGGAGCACATTATTCTGTATGGAGGGCTATGTGGGGCACATTATTCTGTATGGAGGGCTATGTGGAGCACATTATTCTGTATGGAGGGCTATGTGGGGCACATTATTCTGTATGGAGGGCTATGTGGAGCACATTATTCTGTATGGAGGGCTATGTGGGCACATTATTCTGTATGGAGGGCTATGTGGGGCACATTATTCTGTATGGAGGGCTATGTGGAGTACATTATTCTGTATGGAGGGCTATGTGGGGACATTATTCTGTATGGAGGGCTATGTGGAGCACATTATTCTGTATGGAGGGCTATGTGGGGCACATTATTCTGTATGGAGGGCTATGTGGAGTACATTATTCTGTATGGAGGGCTATGTGGGGACATTATTCTGTATGGAGGGCTATGTGGGGCACATTATTCTGTATGGAGGGCTATGTGGGGCACATTATTCTGTATGGAGGGCTATGTGGGGCACATTATTCTGTATGGAGGGCTATGTGGAGTACATTATTCTGTATGGAGGGCTATGTGGGGACATTATTCTGTATGGAGGGCTATGTGGGGCACATTATTCTGTATGGAGGGCTATGTGGAGTACATTATTCTGTATGGAGGGCTATGTGGGGACATTATTCTGTATGGAGGGCTATGTGGAGCACATTATTCTGTATGGAGGGCTATGTGGGGCACATTATTCTGTATGGAGGGCTATGTGGAGTACATTATTCTGTATGGAGGGCTATGTGGGGACATTATTCTGTATGGAGGGCTATGTGGGGCACATTATTCTGTATGGAGGGCTATGTGGAGCACATTATTCTGTATGGAGGGCTATGTGGGGCACATTATTCTGTATGGAGGGCTATGTGGAGCACATTATTCTGTATGGAGGGCTATGTGGAGCACATTATTCTGTATGGAGGGCTATGTGGGGCACATTATTCTGTATGGAGGACTATGTGGAGCACATTATTCTGTATGGAGGACTATGTGGAGCACATTATTCTGTATGGAGGGCTATGTGGGGTACATTATTCTGTATGGAGGGCTATGTGGGGCACATTATTCTGTATGGAGGACTATGTGGAGCACATTATTCTGTATGGAGGACTATGTGGAGCACATTATTCTGTATGGAGGCCTATGTGGGGCACATTATTCTGTATGGAGGGCTATGTGGAGCACATTATTCTGTATGGAGGGCTATGTGGAGCACATTATTCTGTATGGAGGGCTATGTGGAGCACATTATTCTGTATGGAGGGCTATGTGGGGCCCATTATTCTGTATGGAGGGCTATGTGGGGCCATTATTCTGTATGGAGGGCTATGTGGGGCCCATTATTCTGTATGGAGGGCTATGTGGAGCACATTATTCTGTATGGAGGGCTATGTGGAGCACATTATTCTGTATGGAGGGCTATGTGGGGCACATTATTCTGTATGGAGGGTTATGTGGAGCACATTATTCTGTATGGAGGGCTATGTGGAGCACATTATTCTGTATGGAGGGCTATGTGGAGCACATTATTCTGTATGGAGGGCTATGTGGGGCACATTATTCTGTATGGAGGACTATGTGGAGCACATTATTCTGTATGGAGGACTATGTGGGGCACATTATTCTGTATGGAGGGCTATACGGGGCACATTATTCTGTATGGAGGACTATGTTGAGCACATTATTCTGTATGGAGGGCTATGTGGGGCACATTATTCTGTATGGAGGACTATGTGGAGCACATTATTCTGTATGGAGGGTTATGTGGTGCACATTATTCTGTATGGAGGGCTATGTGGAGCACATTATTCTGTATGGAGGACTATGTGGAGCACATTATTCTGTATGGAGGGCTATGTGGGGTACATTATTCTGTATGGAGGGCTATGTGGAGCACATTATTCTGTATGGAGGGCTATGTGGAGCACATTATTCTGTATGGAGGACTATGTGGGGTACATTATTCTGTATGGAGGGCTATGTGGGGTACATTATTCTGTATGGAGGGCTATGTGGGGTACATTATTCTGTATGGAGGGCTATGTGGAGCACATTATTCTGTATGGAGGGCTATGTGGAGCACATTATTCTGTATGGAGGGCTATGTGGAGCACATTATTCTGTATGGAGGGCTATGTGGGGCACATTATTCTGTATGGAGGGCTATGTGGAGCACATTATTCTGTATGGAGGGCTATGTGGGCACATTATTCTGTATGGAGGGCTATGTGGAGCACATTATTCTGTGTGGAGGGATATGTCGAGCACATTATTCTGTATGGAGGGCTATGTGGTGCACATTATTCTGTATGGAGGGCTATGTGGAGCACATTATTCTGTATGGAGGGCTATGTGGGGCACATTATTCTGTATGGAGGGCTATGTGGAGCACATTATTCTGTATGGAGGGCTATGTGGAGCACATTATTCTGTATGGAGGGCTATGTGGGGCACATTATACTGTATGGAGGGCTATGTGGAGTACATTATTCTGTATGGAGGGCTATGTGGAGCACATTATTCTGTATGGAGGGCTATGTGGAGCACATTATTCTGTATGGAGGGCTATGTGGAGCACATTATTCTGTATGGAGGGCTATGTGGTGCACATTATTCTGTATGGAGGGCTATGTGGGGCACATTATTCTGTATGGAGGGCTATGTGGAGCCATTATTCTGTATGGAGGGCTATGTGGAGCACATTATTCTGTATGGAGGGCTATGTGGAGCACATTATTCTGTATGGAGGGCTATGTGGAGCACATTATTCTGTATGGAGGGCTATGTGGAGCACATTATTCTGTATGGAGAGCTATGTGGAGCACATTATTCTGTATGGAGGGCTATGTGGAGCACATTATTCTGTATGGAGGGCTATGTGGAGCACATTATTCTGTATGGAGGACTATGTGGGGCACATTATTCTGTATGGAGGGCTATGTGGAGCACATTATTCTGTATGGAGGGCTATGTGGGGCACATTATTCTGTATGGAGGGCTATGTGGAGCACATTATTCTGTATGGAGGACTATGTGGAGCACATTATTCTGTATGGAGGGCTATGTGGGGCACATTATTCTGTATGGAGGGCTATGTGGGGCACATTATTCTGTATGGAGGGCTATGTGGGGCACATTATTCTGTATGGAGGGCTATGTGGGGCACATTATTCTGTATGGAGGGCTATGTGGGGCACATTATTCTGTATGGAGGGCTATGTGGGGCACATTATTCTGTATGGAGGGCTATGTGGGGCACATTATTCTGTATGGAGGGCTATGTGGGGCACATTATTCTGTATGGAGGGCTATGTGGGGCACATTATTCTGTATGGAGGGCTATGTGGGGCACATTATTCTGTATGGAGGGCTATGTGGGGCACATTATTCTGTATGGAGGGCTATGTGGGGCACATTATTCTGTATGGAGGGCTATGTGGGGCACATTATTCTGTATGGAGGGCTATGTGGGGACATTATTCTGTATGGAGGGCTATGTGGAGCACATTATTCTGTATGGAGTGCTATGTGGAGCACATTATTCTGTATGGAGGGCTATGTGGAGCACATTATTCTGTATGGAGGGCTATGTGGGGTACATTATTCTGTATGGAGGGCTATGTGGGGCACATTATTCTGTATGGAGGGCTATGTGGGGCCATTATTCTGTATGGAGGGCTATGTGGAGCACATTATTCTGTATGGAGGGCTATGTGGGGCACATTATTCTGTATGGAGGGCTATGTGGGGCACATTATTCTGTATGGAGGGCTATGTGGGGCACATTATTCTGTATGGAGGGCTATGTGGGGCACATTATTCTGTATGGAGGGCTATGTGGAGCACATTATTCTGTATGGAGGGCTATGTGGGGTACATTATTCTGTATGGAGGGCTATGTGGAGCACATTATTCTGTATGGAGGGCTATGTGGGGCACATTATTCTGTATGGAGGGCTATGTGGAGCACATTATTCTGTATGGAGGGCTATGTGGGGCACATTATTCTGTATGGAGGGCTATGTGGGGTACATTATTCTGTATGGAGGGCTATGTGGAGCACATTATTCTGTATGGAGGGCTATGTGGGGCACATTATTCTGTATGGAGGGCTATGTGGAGCACATTATTCTGTATGGAGGGCTATGTGGAGCACATTATTCTGTATGGAGGGCTATGTGGTGCACATTATTCTGTATGGAGGGCTATGTGGAGCACATTATTCTGTATGGAGGGCTATGTGGGGCACATTATTCTGTATGGAGGGTTATGTGGGGCACATTATTCTGTATGGAGGGCTATGTGGAGCACATTATTCTGTATGGAGGACTATGTGGGGCACATTATTCTGTATGGAGGGCTATGTGGGGCACATTATTCTGTATGGAGGGCTATGTGGAGCACATTATTCTGTATGGAGGACTATGTGGGGCACATTATTCTGTATGGAGGGCTATGTGGGGCACATTATTCTGTATGGAGGGCTATGTGGGGCACATTATTCTGTATGGAGGGCTATGTGGGGCACATTATTCTGTATGGAGGGTTATGTGGGGCACATTATTCTGTATGGAGGGCTATGTGGGCACATTATTCTGTATGGAGGGCTATGTGGAGCACATTATTCTGTATGGAGGACTATGTGGGGCACATTATTCTGTATGGAGGGCTATGTGGAGCACATTATTCTGTATGGAGGGCTATGTGGAGCACATTATTCTGTATGGAGGGCTATGTGGGGCACATTATTCTGTATGGAGGGTTATGTGGGGCACATTATTCTGTATGGAGGGCTATGTGGGCACATTATTCTGTATGGAGGGCTATGTGGGGCACATTATTCTGTATGGAGGGCTATGTGGGGACATTATTCTGTATGGAGGGCTATGTGGGGCACATTATTCTGTATGGAGGGCTATGTGGAGCACATTATTCTGTATGGAGGGCTATGTGGAGCACATTATTCTGTATGGAGGGCTATGTGGGGCACATTATTCTGTATGGAGGGCTATGTGGGGCACATTATTCTGTATGGAGGGCTATGTGGGGACATTATTCTGTATGGAGGGCTATGTGGAGCACATTATTCTGTATGGAGGGCTATGTGGGGCCCATTATTCTGTATGGAGGACTATGTGGAGCACATTATTCTGTATGGAGGGCTATGTGGGGACATTATTCTGTATGGAGGGCTATGTGGGGACATTATTCTGTATGGAGGGCTATGTGGAGCACATTATTCTGTATGGAGGACTATGTGGGGCACATTATTCTGTATGGAGGGCTATGTGGGGACATTATTCTGTATGGAGGGCTATGTGGGGCACATTATTCTGTATGGAGGGCTATGTGGAGCACATTATTCTGTATGGAGGGCTATGTGGAGCACATTATTCTGTATGGAGGGCTATGTGGGGCACATTATTCTGTATGGAGGGCTATGTGGGGCACATTATTCTGTATGGAGGGCTATGTGGGGACATTATTCTGTATGGAGGGCTATGTGGAGCACATTATTCTGTATGGAGGGCTATGTGGGGCCCATTATTCTGTATGGAGGACTATGTGGAGCACATTATTCTGTATGGAGGGCTATGTGGAGCACATTATTCTGTATGGAGGGCTATGTGGAGCACATTATTCTGTATGGAGGGCTATGTGGGGCACATTATTCTGTATGGAGGGCTATGTGGGGCACATTATTCTGTATGGAGGGCTATGTGGGGCACATTATTCTGTATGGAGGGCTATGTGGGGACATTATTCTGTATGGAGGGCTATGTGGAGCACATTATTCTGTATGGAGGGCTATGTGGGGCCCATTATTCTGTATGGAGGACTATGTGGAGCACATTATTCTGTATGGAGGACTATGTGGAGCACATTATTCTGTATGGAGGGCTATGTGGGGCCCATTATTCTGTATGGAGGGTTATGTGGGGCCCATTATTCTGTATGGAGGGCTATGTGGAGCACATTATTCTGTATGGAGGGCTATGTGGAGCACATTATTCTGTATGGAGGGCTATGTGGAGCACATTATTCTGTATGGAGGACTATGTGGAGCACATTATTCTGTATGGAGGGCTATGTGGAGCACATTATTCTGTATGGAGGGCTATGTGGAGCACATTATTCTGTATGGAGGGCTATGTGGAGCACATTATTCTGTATGGAGGACTATGTGGAGCACATTATTCTGTATGGAGGGCTATGTGGGGCACATTATTCTGTATGGAGGGCTATGTGGGGCACATTATTCTGTATGGAGGGCTATGTGGAGCACATTATTCTGTATGGAGGGCTATGTGGAGCACATTATTCTGTATGGAGGGCTATGTGGAGCACATTATTCTGTATGGAGGGCTATGTGGAGCACATTATTCTGTATGGAGGGTTATGTGGGGCACATTATTCTGTATGGAGGGCTATGTGGAGCACATTATTCTGTATGGAGGGCTATGTGGAGCACATTATTCTGTATGGAGGGCTATGTGGAGCACATTATTCTGTATGGAGGGCTATGTGGGGCACATTATTCTGTATGGAGGGCTATGTGGGGCCCATTATTCTGTATGGAGGGCTATGTGGGGCCCATTATTCTGTATGGAGGGCTATGTGGAGCACATTATTCTGTATGGAGGGCTATGTGGGGCACATTATTCTGTATGGAGGACTATGTGGAGCACATTATTCTGTATGGAGGGCTATGTGGAGCACATTATTCTGTATGGAGGGCTATGTGGGGCACATTATTCTGTATGGAGGGCTATGTGGGGCACATTATTCTGTATGGAGGGCTATGTGGAGCACATTATTCTGTATGGAGGGATATGTGGGGCACATTATTCTGTATGGAGGGCTATGTGGGGACATTATTCTGTATGGAGGGCTATGTGGGGCACATTATGCTGTATGGAGGGCTATGTGGGGCACATTATTCTGTATGGAGGGCTATGTGGGGCACATTATTCTGTATGGAGGGCTATGTGGAGCACATTATTCTGTATGGAGGGCTATGTGGGGACATTATTCTGTATGGAGGGCTATGTGGAGCACATTATTCTGTATGGAGGGATATGTGGGGCACATTATTCTGTATGGAGGGCTATGTGGGGACATTATTCTGTATGGAGGGCTATGTGGGGCACATTATGCTGTATGGAGGGCTATGTGGGGCACATTATTCTGTATGGAGGGCTATGTGGGGCACATTATTCTGTATGGAGGGCTATGTGGAGCACATTATTCTGTATGGAGGGCTATGTGGGGACATTATTCTGTATGGAGGGCTATGTGGAGCACATTATTCTGTATGGAGGGATATGTGGGGCACATTATTCTGTATGGAGGGCTATGTGGAGCACATTATTCTGTATGGAGGGCTATGTGGAGCACATTATTCTGTATGGAGGGCTATGTGGAGCACATTATTCTGTATGGAGGGCTATGTGGGGCACATTATTCTGTATGGAGGACTATGTGGGGCACATTATTCTGTATGGAGGGCTATGTGGAGCACATTATTCTGTATGGAGGGCTATGTGGAGCACATTATTCTGTATGGAGGGCTATGTGGGGACATTATTCTGTATGGAGGGCCATGTGGGGACATTATTCTGTATGGAGGGCCATGTGGGGACATTATTCTGTATGGAGGGCTATGTGGGGACATTATTCTGTATGGAGGGCTATGTGGGGCACATTATTCTGTATGGAGGGCTATGTGGAGCACATTATTCTGTATGGAGGGCTATGTGGAGCACATTATTCTGTATGGAGGGCTATGTGGAGCACATTATTCTGTATGGAGGGCTATGTGGGGCCCATTATTCTGTATGGAGGGCTATGTGGAGCACATTATTCTGTATGGAGGGCTATGTGGAGCACATTATTCTGTATGGAGGGCTATGTGGGGCCCATTATTCTGTATGGAGGGCTATGTGGGGCACATTATTCTGTATGGAGGGCTATGTGGAGCACATTATTCTGTATGGAGGGCTATGTGGGGCACATTATTCTGTATGGAGGGCTATGTGGGGCACATTATTCTGTATGGAGGGCTATGTGGAGCACATTATTCTGTATGGAGGGCTATGTGGAGCACATTATTCTGTATGGAGGACTATGTGGAGCACATTATTCTGTATGGAGGGCTATGTGGGGCACATTATTCTGTATGGAGGGCTATGTGGGGCACATTATTCTGTATGGAGGGCTATGTGGAGCACATTATTCTGTATGGAGGACTATGTGGATCACATTATTCTGTATGGAGGGCTATGTGGGGCACATTATTCTGTATGGAGGGCTATGTGGGGCACATTATTCTGTATGGAGGGCTATGTGGAGCACATTATTCTGTATGGAGGGCTATGTGGGGCACATTATTCTGTATGGAGGGCTATGTGGGGCACATTATTCTGTATGGAGGGCTATGTGGAGCACATTATTCTGTATAGAGGGCTATGTGGAGCACATTATTCTGTATGGAGGGCTATGTGGGGCACATTATTCTGTATGGAGGGCTATGTGGAGCACATTATTCTGTATGGAGGGCTATGTGGAGCACATTATTCTGTATGGAGGGCTATGTGGGGCCCATTATTCTGTATGGAGGGCTATGTGGAGCACATTATTCTGTATGGAGGGCTATGTGGAGCACATTATTCTGTATGGAGGGCTATGTGGAGCACATTATTCTGTATGGAGGGCTATGTGGAGCACATTATTCTGTATGGAGGGCTATGTGGAGCACATTATTCTGTATGGAGGGCTATGTGGAGCACATTATTCTGTATGGAGGGCTATGTGGGGCACATTATTCTGTATGGAGGGCTATGTGGAGCACATTATTCTGTATGGAGGGCTATGTGGGGCACATTATTCTGTATGGAGGACTATGTGGGGCACATTATTCTGTATGGAGGGCTATGTGGGGCACATTATTCTGTATGGAGGGCTATGTGGGGCACATTATTCTGTATGGAGGACTATGTGGGGCCCATTATTCTGTATGGAGGGCTACGTGGAGCACATTATTCTGTATGGAGGGCTATGTGGGGCACATTATTCTGTATGGAGGGCTATGTGGGGCACATTATTCTGTATGGAGGGCTATGTGGGGCACATTATTCTGTATGGAGGGCTATGTGGGGCACATTATTCTGTATGGAGGGCTATGTGGGGCACATTATTCTGTATGGAGGGCTATGTGGGGCACATTATTCTGTATGGAGGGCTATGTGGGGCACATTATTCTGTATGGAGGGCTATGTGGGGCACATTATTCTGTATGGAGGGCTATGTGGAGCACATTATTCTGTATGGAGGGCTATGTGGGGCACATTATTCTGTATGGAGGGCTATGTGGGGCACATTATTCTGTATGGAGGACTATGTGGGGCACATTATTCTGTATGGAGGGCTACGTGGAGCACATTATTCTGTATGGAGGACTATGTGGGGCACATTATTCTATATGGAGGACTATGTGGTGCACATTATTCTGTATGGAGGGCTATGTGGGGCACATTATTCTGTATGGAGGGCTATGTGGGGCACATTATTCTGTATGGAGGGCTATGTGGGCCCATTATTCTGTATGGAGGGCTATGTGGAGCACATTATTCTGTATGGAGAGCTATGTGGGGCCCATTATTCTGTATGGAGGGCTATGTGGGGCACATTATTCTGTATGGAGGGCTATGTGGGCCCATTATTCTGTATGGAGGGCTATGTGGAGCACATTATTCTGTATGGAGGGCTATGTGGGGCACATTATTCTGTATGGAGGGCTATGTGGGGCCCATTATTCTGTATGGAGGGCTATGTGGGGCACATTATTCTGTATAGAGCACTATGTGGGGCCCATTATTCTGTATGGAGGGCTATGTGGGGCACATTATTCTGTATGGAGGGCTATGTGGGCCCATTATTCTGTATGGAGGGCTATGTGGAGCACATTATTCTGTATGGAGAGCTATGTGGGGCCCATTATTCTGTATGGAGGGCTATGTGGGGCACATTATTCTGTATGGAGGGCTATGTGGGCCCATTATTCTGTATGGAGGGCTATGTGGAGCACATTATTCTGTATGGAGGGCTATGTGGGGCACATTATTCTGTATGGAGGGCTATGTGGGGCCCATTATTCTGTATGGAGGGCTATGTGGGGCACATTATTCTGTATGGAGGGCTATGTGGGCCCATTATTCTGTATGGAGGGCTATGTGGAGCACATTATTCTGTATGGAGGGCTATGTGGGGCACATTATTCTGTATGGAGGGCTATGTGGAGCACATTATTCTGTATGGAGGGCTATGTGGGGCACATTATTCTGTATGGAGGGCTATGTGGAGCACATTATTCTGTATGGAGGGCTATGTGGTGCACATTATTCTGTATGGAGGGCTATGTGGGGCCCATTATTCTGTATGGAGGGCTATGTGGGGCACATTATTCTGTATGGAGGGCTATGTGGGGCACATTATTCTGTATGGAGGGCTATGTGGAGCACATTATTCTGTATGGATGGCTATGTGGTGCACATTATTCTGTATGGAGGGCTATGTGGGGCCCATTATTCTGTATGGAGGGCTATGTGGAGCACATTATTCTGTATGGAGGGCTATGTGGGGCCCATTATTCTGTATGGAGGGCTATGTGGAGCACATTATTCTGTATGGAGGGCTATGTGGGCCCATTATTCTGTATGGAGGGCTATGTGGAGCACATTATTCTGTATGGAGGGCTATGTGGGGCACATTATTCTGTATGGAGGGCTATGTGGAGCACATTATTCTGTATGGAGGGCTATGTGGGGCACATTATTCTGTATGGAGGGCTATGTGGAGCACATTATTCTGTATGGAGGGCTATGTGGGGCACATTATTCTGTATGGAGGGCTATGTGGGGCACATTATTCTGTATGGAGGGCTATGTGGGGCACATTATTCTGTATGGAGGGCTATGTGGGGCACATTATTCTGTATGGAGGGCAATGTGGAGCACATTATTCTGTATGGAGGGCTATGTGGAGCACATTATTCTGTATGGAGGACTATGTGGAGCACATTATTCTGTATGGAGGGCTATGTGGAGCACATTATTCTGTATGGAGGGCTATGTGGGGCACATTATTCTGTATGGAGGGCTATGTGGAGCACATTATTCTGTATGGAGGGCTATGTGGGGCACATTATTCTGTATGGAGGGCTATGTGGGGCACATTATTCTGTATGGAGGGCTATGTGGGGCACATTATTCTGTATGGAGGGCTATGTGGGCACATTATTCTGTATGGAGGGCTATGTGGAGCACATTATTCTGTATGGAGGGCTATGTGGGGCCATTATTATGTATGGAGGGCTATGTGGGGCCCATTATTCTGTATGGAGGGCTATGTGGGGCCATTATTCTGTATGGAGGGCTATGTGGAGCACATTATTCTGTATGGAGGGCTATGTGGGGCACATTATTCTGTATGGAGGGCTATGTGGGGCACATTATTCTGTATGGAGGGCTATGTGGAGCACATTATTCTGTATGGAGGGCTATGTGGGGACATTATTCTGTATGGAGGGCTATGTGGGGCCCATTATTCTGTATGGAGGGCTATGTGGGGCCCATTATTCTGTATGGAGGGTTATGTGGGGCACATTATTCTGTATGGAGGACTATGTGGAGCACATTATTCTGTATGGAGGGCTATGTGGAGCACATTATTCTGTATGGAGGGTTATGTGGAGCACATTATTCTGTATGGAGGGCTATGTGGAGCACATTATTCTGTATGGAGGGCTATGTGGAGCACATTATTCTGTATGGAGGGTTATGTGGAGCACATTATTCTGTATGGAGGGCTATGTGGAGCACATTATTCTGTATGGAGGGCTATGTGGGGCACATTATTCTGTATGGAGGGCTATGTGGAGCACATTATTCTGTATGGAGGGCTATGTGGAGCACATTATTCTGTATGGAGGGCTATGTGGAGCACATTATTCTGTATGGAGGGCTATGTGGAGCACATTATTCTGTATGGTGGGCTATGTGGGGCACATTATTCTGTATGGAGGGCTATGTGGAGCACATTATTCTGTATGGAGGGCTATGTGGAGCACATTATTCTGTATGGAGGGTTATGTGGGGCACATTATTCTGTATGGAGGGCTATGTGGGGCACATTATTCTGTATGGAGGGCTATGTGGGCACATTATTCTGTATGGAGGACTATGTGGAGCACATTATTCTGTATGGAGGACTATGTGGAGCACATTATTCTGTATGGAGGGCTATGTGGAGCACATTATTCTGTATGGAGGACTATGTGGAGCACATTATTCTGTATGGAGGGCTATGTGGGGCACATTATTCTGTATGGAGGGCTATGTGGAGCACATTATTCTGTATGGAGGACTATGTGGAGCACATTATTCTGTATGGAGGGCTATGTGGGGCACATTATTCTGTATGGAGGGTTATGTGGGGCACATTATTCTGTATGGAGGACTATGTGGAGCACATTATTCTGTATGGAGGGCTATGTGGGGCACATTATTCTGTATGGAGGGCTATGTGGGGTACATTATTCTGTATGGAGGGCTATGTGGGCACATTATTCTGTATGGAGGACTATGTGGAGCACATTATTCTGTATGGAGGACTATGTGGGGCACATTATTCTGTATGGAGGGCTATGTGGGGCACATTATTCTGTATGGAGGGCTATGTGGGGTACATTATTCTGTATGGAGGGCTATGTGGGGTACATTATTCTGTATGGAGGGCTATGTGGAGCACATTATTCTGTATGGAGGGCTATGTGGAGCACATTATTCTGTATGGAGGGCTATGTGGGGCACATTATTCTGTATGGAGGGCTATGTGGGGCACATTATTCTGTATGGAGGGCTATGTGGGGCACATTATTCTGTATGGAGGGCTATGTGGAGCCCATTATTCTGTATGGAGGGCTATGTGGAGCACATTATTCTGTATGGAGGGCTATGTGGGGACATTATTCTGTATGGAGGGCTATGTGGGGCACATTATTCTGTATGGAGGGCTATGTGGAGCACATTATTCTGTATGGAGGGCTACGTGGAGCACATTATTCTGTATGGAGGGCTATGTGGAGCACATTATTCTGTATGGAGGGCTATGTGGAGCACATTATTCTGTATGGAGGACTATGTGGGGCACATTATTCTGTATGGAGGGATATGTGGAGCACATTATTCTGTATGGAGGGCTATGTGGGGCACATTATTCTGTATGGAGGGCTATGTGGGGCACATTATTCTGTATGGAGGGCTATGTGGGGCACATTATTCTGTATGGAGGGCTATGTGGGGCCCATTATTCTGGTATGGAGGGCTATGTGGGGCACATTATTCTGTATGGAGGGCTATGTGGAGCACATTATTCTGTATGGAGGGCTATGTGGAGCACATTATTCTGTATGGAGGGCTATGTGGAGCACATTATTCTGTATGGAGGGCTATGTGGAGCACATTATTCTGTATGGTGGGCTATGTGGGGCACATTATTCTGTATGGAGGGCTATGTGGAGCACATTATTCTGTATGGAGGGCTATGTGGAGCACATTATTCTGTATGGAGGGTTATGTGGGGCACATTATTCTGTATGGAGGGCTATGTGGGGCACATTATTCTGTATGGAGGGCTATGTGGGCACATTATTCTGTATGGAGGACTATGTGGAGCACATTATTCTGTATGGAGGACTATGTGGAGCACATTATTCTGTATGGAGGGCTATGTGGAGCACATTATTCTGTATGGAGGACTATGTGGAGCACATTATTCTGTATGGAGGGCTATGTGGGGCACATTATTCTGTATGGAGGGCTATGTGGAGCACATTATTCTGTATGGAGGACTATGTGGAGCACATTATTCTGTATGGAGGGCTATGTGGGGCACATTATTCTGTATGGAGGGTTATGTGGGGCACATTATTCTGTATGGAGGACTATGTGGAGCACATTATTCTGTATGGAGGGCTATGTGGGGCACATTATTCTGTATGGAGGGCTATGTGGGGTACATTATTCTGTATGGAGGGCTATGTGGGCACATTATTCTGTATGGAGGACTATGTGGAGCACATTATTCTGTATGGAGGACTATGTGGGGCACATTATTCTGTATGGAGGGCTATGTGGGGCACATTATTCTGTATGGAGGGCTATGTGGGGTACATTATTCTGTATGGAGGGCTATGTGGGGTACATTATTCTGTATGGAGGGCTATGTGGAGCACATTATTCTGTATGGAGGGCTATGTGGAGCACATTATTCTGTATGGAGGGCTATGTGGGGCACATTATTCTGTATGGAGGGCTATGTGGGGCACATTATTCTGTATGGAGGGCTATGTGGGGCACATTATTCTGTATGGAGGGCTATGTGGAGCCCATTATTCTGTATGGAGGGCTATGTGGAGCACATTATTCTGTATGGAGGGCTATGTGGGGACATTATTCTGTATGGAGGGCTATGTGGGGCACATTATTCTGTATGGAGGGCTATGTGGAGCACATTATTCTGTATGGAGGGCTATGTGGGGCCCATTATTCTGTATGGAGGACTATGTGAGGCCCATTATTCTGTATGGAGGACTATGTGGAGCACATTATTCTGTATGGAGGGCTATGTGGGGAACATTATACTGTATGGAGGGCTATGTGGGACACATTATTCTGTATGGAGGGCTATGTGGGGCACATTATTCTGTATGGAGGGCTACGTGGAGCACATTATTCTGTATGGAGGGCTATGTGGGGCACATTATTCTGTATGGAGGGCTATGTGGAGCACATTATTCTGTATGGAGGGCTATGTGGGGCACATTATTCTGTATGGAGGGCTATGTGGGGCACATTATTCTGTATGAAGGGCTATGTGGGGCCATTATTCTGTATGGAGGGCTATGTGGAGCACATTATTCTGTATGGAGGGCTATGTGGGGACATTATTCTGTATGGAGTACTATGTGGGGCACATTATTCTGTATGGAGGGCTATGTGGGGACATTATTCTGTATGGAGGGCTATGTGGAGCACATTATTCTGTATGGAGGGCTATGTGGGGACATTATTCTGTATGGAGGGCTATGTGGGGCACATTATTCTGTATGGAGGGCTATGTGGGGCACATTATTCTGTATGGAGGGCTATGTGGGGCACATTATTCTGTATGGAGGGCTATGTGGGGCACATTATTCTATATGGAGGGCTATGTGGGGCCCATTATTCTGTATGGAGGGCTATGTGGGGCACATTATTCTGTATGGAGGGCTATGTGGGGCACATTATTCTGTATGGAGGGCTATGTGGGGCACATTATTCTGTATGGAGGGCTATGTGGGCACATTATTCTGTATGGAGGGCTATGTGGGCACATTATTCTGTATGGAGGGCTATGTGGAGCCCATTATTCTGTATGGAGGGCTATGTGGAGCACATTATTCTGTATGGAGGGATATGTGGGGCCCATTATTCTGTATGGAGGGCTATGTGGGCACATTATTCTGTATGGAGGACTATGTGAGGCACATTATTCTGTATGGAGGGCTATGTGGGGCACATTATTCTGTATGGAGGGCTATGTGGAGCACATTATTCTGTATGGAAGGCTATGTGGGGCACATTATTCTGTATGGAGGGCTATGTGGAGCACATTATTCTGTATGGAGGGCTATGTGGGGCCCATTATTCTGTATGGAGGGCTATGTGGGGCACATTATTCTGTATGGAGGGCTATGTGGGGCACATTATTCTGTATGGAGGACTATGTGGGGCACATTATTCTGTATGGAGGGCTACGTGGAGCACATTATTCTGTATGGAGGGCTATGTGGAGCACATTATTCTGTATGGAGAGCTATGTGGGGCCCATTATTCTGTATGGAGGGCTATGTGGGCCCATTATTCTGTATGGAGGGCTATGTGGGGCACATTATTCTGTATGGAGGGCTATGTGGGGCACATTATTCTGTATGGAGGGCTATGTGGGGCACATTATTCTGTATGGAGGGCTATGTGGGGCACATTATTCTGTATGGAGGGCTATGTGGAGCACATTATTCTGTATGGAGGGCTATGTGGGGCACATTATTCTGTATGGAGGGCTATGTGGGGCACATTATTCTGTATGGAGGGCTATGTGGGGCACATTATTCTGTATGGAGGGCTATGTGGGCACATTATTCTGTATGGAGGGCTATGTGGAGCACATTATTCTGTATGGAGGGCTATGTGGGGCCATTATTATGTATGGAGGGCTATGTGGGGCCCATTATTCTGTATGGAGGGCTATGTGGGGCCCATTATTCTGTATGGAGGGCTATGTGGGGCCATTATTCTGTATGGAGGGCTATGTGGAGCACATTATTCTGTATGGAGGGCTATGTGGAGCACATTATTCTGTATGGAGGACTATGTGGAGCACATTATTCTGTATGGAGGGCTATGTGGAGCACATTATTCTGTATGGAGGGCTATGTGGGGCCATTATTCTGTATGGAGGGCTATGTGGGGCACATTATTCTGTATGGAGGGCTATGTGGGGCACATTATTCTGTATGGAGGGCTATGTGGAGCACATTATTCTGTATGGAGGGCTATGTGGAGCACATTATTCTGTATGGAGGGCTATGTGGGGCACATTATTCTGTATGGAGGGCTATGTGGGGCACATTATTCTGTATGGAGGGCTATGTGGAGCACATTATTCTGTATGGAGGGCTATGTGGGGCCCATTATTCTGTATGGAGGGCTATGTGGGGCCCATTATTCTGTATGGAGGGTTATGTGGGGCACATTATTCTGTATGGAGGACTATGTGGAGCACATTATTCTGTATGGAGGGCTATGTGGAGCACATTATTCTGTATGGAGGGTTATGTGGTGCACATTATTCTGTATGGAGGGCTATGTGGGGCACATTATTCTGTATGGAGGGTTATGTGGGGCACATTATTCTGTATGGAGGACTATGTGGAGCACATTATTCTGTATGGAGGGCTATGTGGAGCACATTATTCTGTATGGAGGGTTATGTGGTGCACATTATTCTGTATGGAGGGCTATGTGGAGCACATTATTCTGTATGGAGGGTTATGTGGAGCACATTATTCTGTATGGAGGGCTATGTGGGGCACATTATTCTGTATGGAGTACTATGTGGAGCACATTATTCTGTATGGAGGGCTATGTGGAGCACATTATTCTGTATGGAGGGCTATGTGGGGCACATTATTCTGTATGGAGTACTATGTGGAGCACATTATTCTGTATGGAGGGCTATGTGGAGCACATTATTCTGTATGGAGGACTATGTGGGGCACATTATTCTGTATGGAGGGCTATGTGGGGCCATTATTCTGTATGGAGGGCTATGTGGAGCACATTATTCTGTATGGAGGGCTATGTGGGGCCCATTATTCTGTATGGAGGGCTATGTGGGGCACATTATTCTGTATGGAGGACTATGTGGAGCACATTATTCTGTATGGAGGGCTATGTGGGGCCATTATTCTGTATGGAGGGCTATGTGGGGCACATTATTCTGTATGGAGGGCTATGTGGAGCACATTATTCTGTATGGAGGGCTATGTGGAGCACATTATTCTGTATGGAGGACTATGTGGGGCACATTATTCTGTATGGAGGGCTATGTGGAGCACATTATTCTGTATGGAGGGCTATGTGGAGCACATTATTCTGTATGGAGGACTATGTGGGGCCATTATTCTGTATGGAGGGCTATGTGGAGCACATTATTCTGTATGGAGGACTATGTGGAGCACATTATTCTGTATGGAGGGCTATGTGGAGCACATTATTCTGTATGGAGGGCTATGTGGAGCACATTATTCTGTATGGAGGGCTATGTGGGGTCCATTATTCTGTATGGAGGGCTATGTGGGGCACATTATTCTGTATGGAGGGCTATGTGGAGCACATTATTCTGTATGGAGGGCTATGTGGAGCACATTATTCTGTATGGAGGGCTATGTGGGGTCCATTATTCTGTATGGAGGGCTATGTGGGGCACATTATTCTGTATGGAGGGCTATGTGGAGCACATTATTCTGTATGGAGGGCTATGTGGGGCACATTATTCTGTATGGAGGGCTATGTGGGGCACATTATTCTGTATGGAGGGCTATGTGGGGCACATTATTCTGTATGGAGGGCTATGTGGGCACATTATTCTGTATGGAGGGCTATGTGGAGCACATTATTCTGTATGGAGGGCTATGTGGGGCCATTATTATGTATGGAGGGCTATGTGGGGCCCATTATTCTGTATGGAGGGCTATGTGGGGCCCATTATTCTGTATGGAGGGCTATGTGGGGCCATTATTCTGTATGGAGGGCTATGTGGGGCACATTATTCTGTATGGAGGGCTATGTGGGGCACATTATTCTGTATGGAGGGCTATGTGGAGCACATTATTCTGTATGGAGGACTATGTGGAGCACATTATTCTGTATGGAGGGCTATGTGGGGCCATTATTCTGTATGGAGGGCTATGTGGAGCACATTATTCTGTATGGAGGGCTATGTGGAGCACATTATTCTGTATGGAGGGCTATGTGGGGCCATTATTCTGTATGGAGGGCTATGTGGAGCACATTATTCTGTATGGAGGGCTATGTGGAGCACATTATTCTGTATGGAGGGCTATGTGGGGCCATTATTCTGTATGGAGGGCTATGTGGGGCACATTATTCTGTATGGAGGGCTATGTGGGGCACATTATTCTGTATGGAGGGCTATGTGGAGCACATTATTCTGTATGGAGGGCTATGTGGAGCACATTATTCTGTATGGAGGGTTATGTGGAGCACATTATTCTGTATGGAGGGCTATGTGGGGCACATTATTCTGTATGGAGGGCTATGTGGAGCACATTATTCTGTATGGAGGGCTATGTGGGGCCCATTATTCTGTATGGAGGGCTATGTGGGGCCCATTATTCTGTATGGAGGGTTATGTGGGGCACATTATTCTGTATGGAGGACTATGTGGAGCACATTATTCTGTATGGAGGGCTATGTGGAGCACATTATTCTGTATGGAGGGTTATGTGGAGCACATTATTCTGTATGGAGGGCTATGTGGAGCACATTATTCTGTATGGAGGGCTATGTGGGGCCCATTATTCTGTATGGAGGGCTATGTGGGGACATTATTCTGTATGGAGGACTATGTGGAGCACATTATTCTGTATGGAGGACTATGTGGAGCACATTATTCTGTATGGAGGGCTATGTGGGGCCATTATTCTGTATGGAGGGCTATGTGGAGCACATTATTCTGTATGGAGGGCTATGTGGAGCACATTATTCTGTATGGAGGGCTATGTGGAGCACATTATTCTGTATGGAGGGCTATGTGGGGCACATTATTCTGTATGGAGGGCTATGTGGAGCACATTATTCTGTATGGAGGGCTATGTGGGGCACATTATTCTGTATGGAGTACTATGTGGAGCACATTATTCTGTATGGAGGGCTATGTGGAGCACATTATTCTGTATGGAGGGCTATGTGGAGCACATTATTCTGTATGGAGGGCTATGTGGAGCACATTATTCTGTATGGAGGGCTATGTGGGGCACATTATTCTGTATGGAGGGCTATGTGGGGCACATTATTCTGTATGGAGGGCTATGTGGGGCACATTATTCTGTATGGAGGGCTATGTGGGGCACATTATTCTGTATGGAGGGCTATGTGGGGCACATTATTCTGTATGGAGGGCTATGTGGAGCACATTATTCTGTATGGAGGGCTATGTGGAGCACATTATTCTGTATGGAGGACTATGTGGGGACATTATTCTGTATGGAGGGCTATGTGGGGCACATTATTCTGTATGGAGAGCTATGTGGGGCACATTATTCTGTATGGAGGGCTATGTGGGGCACATTATTCTGTATGGAGGGCTATGTGGGGCCATTATTCTGTATGGAGGGCTATGTGGGGCCCATTATTCTGTATGGAGGCTATGTGGGGCACATTATTCTGTATGGAGGGCTATGTGGGGCCCATTATTCTGTATGGAGGGCTATGTGGGGCCCATTATTCTGTATGGAGGGCTATGTGGGGCCCATTATTCTGTATGGAGGGCTATGTGGGGCCCATTATTCTGTATGGAGGGCTATGTGGGGCCCATTATTCTGTATGGAGGGCTATGTGGGGCCCATTATTCTGTATGGAGGGCTATGTGGGGCCCATTATTCTGTATGGAGGGTTATGTGGGGCACATTATTCTGTATGGAGGACTATGTGGAGCACATTATTCTGTATGGAGGGCTATGTGGGGGACATTATTCTGTATGGAGGGCTATGTGGGGCCCATTATTCTGTATGGAGGGCTATGTGGGGCCCATTATTCTGTATGGAGGGCTATGTGGGGCCCATTATTCTGTATGGAGGGTTATGTGGGGCACATTATTCTGTATGGAGGACTATGTGGAGCACATTATTCTGTATGGAGGGCTATGTGGGGGACATTATTCTGTATGGAGGGCTATGTGGGGCCCATTATTCTGTATGGAGGGCTATGTGGAGCACATTATTCTGTATGGAGGGCTATGTGGGGCACATTATTCTGTATGACGGGCTATGTGGAGCACATTATTCTGTATGGAGGGCTATGTGGAGCACATTATTCTGTATGGAGAGCTATGTGGAGCACATTATTCTGTATGGAGGGTTATGTGGAGCACATTATTCTGTATGGAGGGCTATGTGGGGCACATTATTCTGTATGGAGGGTTATGTGGAGCACATTATTCTGTATGGAGGGCTATGTGGAGCACATTATTCTGTATGGAGGGCTATGTGGGGCCATTATTCTGTATGGAGGGCTATGTGGGGCACATTATTCTGTATGGAGGACTATGTGGGGCACATTATTCTGTATGGAGGGCTATGTGGGGCCCATTATTCTGTATGGAGGGCTATGTGGAGCACATTATTCTGTATGGAGGGTTATGTGGAGCACATTATTCTGTATGGAGGGCTATGTGGGGCACATTATTCTGTATGGAGGGATATGTGGAGCACATTATTCTGTATGGAGGGCTATGTGGAGCACATTATTATGTATGGAGGGCTATGTGGGGCACATTATTCTGTATGGAGGGCTATGTGGGGCCCATTATTCTGTATGGAGGGCTATGTGGAGCACATTATTCTGTATGGAGGGTTATGTGGAGCACATTATTCTGTATGGAGGGCTATGTGGAGCACATTATTCTGTATGGAGGGCTATGTGGAGCACATTATTCTGTATGGAGGGTTATGTGGAGCACATTATTCTGTATGGAGGACTATGTGGGGCACATTATTCTGTATGGAGGGCTATGTGGGGCACATTATTCTGTATGGAGGGCTATGTGGGGCACATTATTCTGTATGGAGGGCTATGTGGAGCACATTATTCTGTATGGAGGGTTATGTGGAGCACATTATTCTGTATGGAGGGCTATGTGGGGCACATTATTCTGTATGGAGGGCTATGTGGGGCACATTATTCTGTATGGAGGGCTATGTGGGGTACATTATTCTGTATGGAGGGCTATGTGGGGCACATTATTCTGTATGGAGGGCTATGTGGGGCACATTATTCTGTATGGAGGGCTATGTGGGGCCATTATTCTGTATGGAGGGCTATGTGGGGCACATTATTCTGTATGGAGGACTATGTGGGGCACATTATTCTGTATGGAGGGCTATGTGGGGCCCATTATTCTGTATGGAGGGCTATGTGGAGCACATTATTCTGTATGGAGGGCTATGTGGAGCACATTATTCTGTATGGAGGGCTAAGTGGAGCACATTATTCTGTATGGAGGGCTATGTGGAGCACATTATTCTGTATGGAGGGCTATACGGGGCACATTATTCTGTATGGAGGGATATGTGGGGCACATTATTCTGTATGGAGGACTATGTGGAGCACATTATTCTGTATGGAGGGCTATGTGGGGCCATTATTCTGTATGGAGGGCTATGTGGAGCACATTATTCTGTATGGAGGGCTATGTGGGGCACATTATTCTGTATGGAGGGCTATGTGGGGCACATTATTCTGTATGGAGGGCTATGTGGTGCACATTATTCTGTATGGAGGGCTATGTGGGGCCATTATTCTGTATGGAGGGGTATGTGGAGCACATTATTCTGTATGGAGGGCTATGTGGGGCACATTATTCTGTATGGAGGGCTATGTGGAGCACATTATTCTGTATGGAGGGCTATGTGGGGCACATTATTCTGTATGGAGGGCTATGTGGAGCACATTATTCTGTATGGAGGGCTATGTGGAGCACATTATTCTGTATGGAGGGCTATGTGGAGCACATTATTCTGTATGGAGGGCTATGTGGAGCACATTATTCTGTATGGAGGGCTATGTGGAGCACATTATTCTGTATGGAGGGCTATGTGGGGACATTATTCTGTATGGAGGGCTATGTGGGGTACATTATTCTGTATGGAGGACTATGTGGAGCACATTATTCTGTATGGAGGGCTATGTGGAGCACATTATTCTGTATGGAGGGCTATGTGGGGCCCATTATTCTGTATGGAGGGCTATGTGGGGCCCATTATTCTGTATGGAGGGCTATGTGGGGCCCATTATTCTGTATGGAGGGCTATGTGGGGCACACTATTCTGTATGGAGGGCTATGTGGGGCACATTATTCTGTATGGAGGGCTATGTGGGCACATTATTCTGTATGGAGGGCTATGTGGAGCACATTATTCTGTATGGAGGGATATGTGGGGCCCATTATTCTGTATGGAGGGCTATGTGGGCACATTATTCTGTATGGAGGACTATGTGAGGCACATTATTCTGTATGGAGGGCTATGTGGGGCACATTATTCTGTATGGAGGGCTATGTGGAGCACATTATTCTGTATGGAAGGCTATGTGGGGCACATTATTCTGTATGGAGGGCTATGTGGAGCACATTATTCTGTATGGAGGACTATGTGGGCACATTATTCTGTATGGAGGGCTATGTGGGGCACATTATTCTGTATGGAGGGCTATGTTGGGCCATTATTCTGTATGGAGGGCTATGTGGGGCACATTATTCTGTATGGAGGGCTATGTGGAGCACATTATTCTGTATGGAGGGCTATGTGGGGCCATTATTCTGTATGGAGGACTATGTGGAGCACATTATTCTGTATGGAGGACTATGTGGGGCACATTATTCTGTATGGAGGGCTATGTGGAGCACATTATTCTGTATGGAGGACTATGTGGGGCACATTATTCTGTATGGAGGACTATGTGGGGCACATTATTCTGTATGGAGGGCTATGTGGGGCACATTATTCTGTATGGAGGGCTATGTGGAGCACATTATTCTGTATGGAGGACTATGTGGGGCACATTATTCTGTATGGAGGGCTATGTGGGCACATTATTCTGTATGGAGGGCTATGTGGGGCCCATTATTCTGTATGGAGGGCTATGTGGAGCACATTATTCTGTATGGAGAGCTATGTGGGGCACATTATTCTGTATGGAGGGCTATGTGGAGCACATTATTCTGTATGGAGGGCTATGTGGGGCACATTATTCTGTATGGAGGGCTATGTGGGGCACATTATTCTGTATGGAGGGCTATGTGGGGCACATTATTCTGTATGGAGGGCTATGTGGGCACATTATTCTGTATGGAGGGCTATGTGGAGCACATTATTCTGTATGGAGGGCTATGTGGAGCACATTATTCTGTATGGAGGGCTATGTGGGGCACATTATTCTGTATAGAGGGCTATGTGGGGCCCATTATTCTGTATGGAGGGCTATGTGGAGCACATTATTCTGTATGGAGGGTTATGTGGAGCACATTATTCTGTATGGAGGGCTATGTGGGGCACATTATTCTGTATAGAGGGCTATGTGGGGGCCATTATTCTGTATGGAGGGCTATGTGGGGCACATTATTCTGTATGGAGGGCTATGTGGGGGCCATTATTCTGTATGGAGAGCTATGTGGGGCACATTATTCTGTATGGAGGGCTATGTGGGGGCCATTATTCTGTATGGAGGGCTATGTGGAGCACATTATTCTGTATGGAGGGTTATGTGGAGCACATTATTCTGTATGGAGGGCTATGTGGGGCACATTATTCTGTATGGAGGGTTATGTGGAGCACATTATTCTGTATGGAGGGCTATGTGGGGCACATTATTCTGTATGGAGGGCTATGTGGTGCACATTATTCTGTATGGAGGGCTATGTGGGGCACATTATTCTGTATGGAGGGTTATGTGGGGCACATTATTCTGTATGGAGGACTATGTGGGGCACATTATTCTGTATGGAGGGCTATGTGGAGCACATTATTCTGTATGGAGGGCTATGTGGGCCCATTATTCTGTATGGAGGGCTATGTGGAGCACATTATTCTGTATGGAGGGCTATGTGGGGCCATTATTCTGTATGGAGGGCTATGTGGGCACATTATTCTGTATGGAGGGCTATGTGGGGCACATTATTCTGTATGGAGGGCTATGTGGGGCACATTATTCTGTATGGAGGGCTATGTGGGGCACATTATTCTGTATGGAGGGCTATGTGGGGCACATTATTCTGTATGGAGGGCTATGTGGAGCACATTATTCTGTATGGAGGGCTATGTGGGGCACATTATTCTGTATGGAGGGCTATGTGGGCCCATTATTCTGTATGGAGGGCTATGTGGGGCACATTATTCTGTATGGAGGGCTATGTGGTGCACATTATTCTGTATGGAGGGCTATGTGGGGCACATTATTCTGTATGGAGGGCTATGTGGAGCACATTATTCTGTATGGAGGGCTATGTGGGCCCATTATTCTGTATGGAGGGCTATGTGGGCACATTATTTTGTATGGAGAGCTATGTGGGGCACATTATTCTGTATGGAGGACTATGTGGAGCACATTATTCTGTATGGAGGGCTATGTGGAGCACATTATTCTGTATGGAGGGCTATGTGGGGCACATTATTCTGTATGGAGGGCTATGTGGGGCACATTATTCTGTATGGAGGGCTATGTGGTGCACATTATTCTGTATGGAGGGCTATGTGGGGCACATTATTCTGTATGGAGGGCTATGTGGAGCACATTATTCTGTATGGAGGGCTATGTGGGCCCATTATTCTGTATGGAGGGCTATGTGGAGCACATTATTCTGTATGGAGGGCTATGTGGGGCCATTATTCTGTATGGAGGGCTATGTGGGCACATTATTCTGTATGGAGGGCTATGTGGGGCACATTATTCTGTATGGAGGGCTATGTGGGGCACATTATTCTGTATGGAGGGCTATGTGGGGCCATTATTCTGTATGGAGGGCTATGTGGAGCACATTATTCTGTATGGAGGGCTATGTGGGGTACATTATTCTGTATGGAGGGCTATGTGGGGCACATTATTCTGTATGGAGGGCTATGTGGAGCACATTATTCTGTATGGAGGGCTATGTGGGGCACATTATTCTGTATGGAGGGCTATGTGGGGCCATTATTCTGTATGGAGGGCTATGTGGAGCACATTATTCTGTATGGAGGGCTATGTGGGGCACATTATTCTGTATGGAGGGTTATGTGGAGCACATTATTCTGTATGGAGGGCTATGTGGAGCACATTATTCTGTATGGAGGGCTATGTGGAGCACATTATTCTGTATGGAGGGCTATGTGGAGCACATTATTCTGTATGGAGGGCTATGTGGAGCACATTATTCTGTATGGAGGGTTATGTGGAGCACATTATTCTGTATGGAGGGCTATGTGGAGCACATTATTCTGTATGGAGGGCTATGTGGGGACATTATTCTGTATGGAGGACTATGTGGGGACATTATTCTGTATGGAGGGCTATGTGGGGCACATTATTCTGTATGGAGGGCTATGTGGTGCACATTATTCTGTATGGAGGGCTATGTGGAGCACATTATGCTGTATGGAGGGCTATGTGGGGCCCATTATTCTGTATGGAGGGCTATGTGTGGCCCATTATTCTGTATGGAGGGCTATGTGGGGCCCATTATTCTGTATGGAGGGCTATGTGGGGCCCATTATTCTGTATGGAGGGCTATGTGGAGCACATTATTCTGTATGGAGGGCTATGTGGAGCACATTATTCTGTATGGAGGGCTATGTGGAGCACATTATTCTGTATGGAGGGCTATGTGGGGCACATTATTCTGTATGGAGGGCTATGTGGAGCACATTATGCTGTATGGAGGGCTATGTGGGGCACATTATTCTGTATGGAGGGCTATGTGGAGCACATTATTCTGTATGGAGGGCTATGTGGGGCACATTATTCTGTATGGAGGGCTATGTGGAGCACATTATTCTGTATGGAGGGCTATGTGGGGCCATTATTCTGTATGGAGGGCTATGTGGGGCACATTATTCTGTATGGAGGGCTATGTGGAGCACATTATGCTGTATGGAGGGCTATGTGGAGCACATTATTCTGTATGGAGGGCTATGTGGGGCCCATTATTCTGTATGGAGGGCTATGTGGAGCACATTATTCTGTATGGAGGGCTATGTGGGGCCCATTATTCTGTATGGAGGGCTATGTGGAGCACATTATTCTGTATGGAGGGTTATGTGGAGCACATTATTCTGTATGGAGGGCTATGTGGAGCACATTATTCTGTATGGAGGGCTATGTGGAGCACATTATTCTGTATGGAGGGCTATGTGGTGCACATTATTCTGTATGGAGGGCTATGTGGAGCACATTATTCTGTATGGAGGGCTATGTGGAGCACATTATTCTGTATGGAGGGCTATGTGGAGCACATTATTCTGTATGGAGGGCTATGTGGAGCACATTATTCTGTATGGAGGGCTATGTGGAGCACATTATTCTGTATGGAGGGCTATGTGGAGCACATTATTCTGTATGGAGGGCTATGTGGAGCACATTATTCTGTATGGAGGGTTATGTGGAGCACATTATTCTGTATGGAGGGCTATGTGGGGCACATTATTCTGTATGGAGGGCTATGTGGGGCACATTATTCTGTATGGAGGGCTATGTGGGGCACATTATTCTGTATGGAGGGCTATGTGGGGCCCATTATTCTGTATGGAGGGCTATGTGGGGCACATTATTCTGTATGGAGGGCTATGTGGAGCACATTATTCTGTATGGAGGACTATGTGGGGCCCATTATTCTGTATGGAGGGCTATGTGGGGCACATTATTCTGTATGGAGGGCTATGTGGGGCACATTATTCTGTATGGAGGACTATGTGGGGCCCATTATTCTGTATGGAGGGCTATGTGGAGCACATTATTCTGTATGGAGGGCTATGTGGGGCCATTATTCTGTATGGAGGGCTATGTGGGGCACATTATTCTGTATGGAGGGGTATGTGGAGCACATTATTCTGTATGGAGGGCTATGTGGGGCACATTATTCTGTATGGAGGGCTATGTGGGGCACATTATTCTGTATGGAGGGCTATGTGGAGCCATTACTCTGTATGGAGGGCTATGTGGGGCACATTATTCTGTATGGAGGGCTATGTGGGGCCATTATTCTGTATGGAGGGCTATGTGGAGCACATTATTCTGTATGGAGGGCTATGTGGAGCACATTATTCTGTATGGAGGGCTATGTGGGGCACATTATTCTGTATGGAGGGCTATGTGGGGCCATTATTCTGTATGGAGGGCTATGTGGAGCACATTATTCTGTATGGAGGGCTATGTGGGGCCCATTATTCTGTATGGAGGGCTATGTGGAGCACATTATTCTGTATGGAGGGCTATGTGGAGCACATTATTCTGTATGGAGGGCTATGTGGAGCACATTATTCTGTATGGAGGGCTATGTGGGCACATTATTCTGTATGGAGGGCTATGTGGGGCACATTATTCTGTATGGAGGACTATGTGGAGCACATTATTCTGTATGGAGGGCTATGTGGTGCACATTATTCTGTATGGAGGACTATGTGGGGACATTATTCTGTATGGAGGGCTATGTGGGGCACATTATTCTGTATGGAGGGCTATGTGGTGCACATTATTCTGTATGGAGGGCTATGTGGAGCACATTATTCTGTATGGAGGGCTATGTGGTGCACATTATTCTGTATGGAGGGCTATGTGGAGCCCATTATTCTGTATGGAGGGCTATGTGGAGCCCATTATTCTGTATGGAGGGCTATGTGGAGCACATTATTCTGTATGGAGGGCTATGTGGAGCACATTATGCTGTATGGAGGGCTATGTGGGGCCCATTATTCTGTATGGAGGGCTATGTGGAGCACATTATTCTGTATGGAGGACTATGTGGAGCACATTATTCTGTATGGAGGGCTATGTGGGGACATTATTCTGTATGGAGGGCTATGTGGAGCCCATTATTCTGTATGGAGGGCTATGTGGAGCCCATTATTCTGTATGGAGGGCTATGTGGAGCACATTATTCTGTATGGAGGACTATGTGGAGCACATTATTCTGTATGGAGGGCTATGTGGAGCACATTATTCTGTATGGAGGGCTATGTGGAGCACATTATTCTGTATGGAGGGCTATGTGGTGCACATTATTCTGTATGGAGGGCTATGTGGAGCCCATTATTCTGTATGGAGGGCTATGTGGAGCCCATTATTCTGTATGGAGGGCTATGTGGAGCACATTATTCTGTATGGAGGGCTATGTGGAGCACATTATTCTGTATGGAGGGCTATGTGGGGCCCATTATTCTGTATGGAGGACTATGTGGAGCACATTATTCTGTATGGAGGGCTATGTGGAGCACATTATTCTGTATGGAGGGCTATGTGGTGCACATTATTCTGTATGGAGGGCTATGTGGAGCACATTATGCTGTATGGAGGGCTATGTGGGGCCCATTATTCTGTATGGAGGGCTATGTGGGGCACATTATTCTGTATGGAGGGCTATGTGGTGCACATTATTCTGTATGGAGGGCTATGTGGAGCACATTATGCTGTATGGAGGGCTATGTGGGGCCCATTATTCTGTATGGAGGGCTATGTGGGGCACATTATTCTGTATGGAGGGCTATGTGGGGCCATTATTCTGTATGGAGGGCTATGTGGAGCACATTATTCTGTATGGAGGGCTATGTGGAGCACATTATTCTGTATGGAGGGTTATGTGGAGCACATTATTCTGTATGGAGGGTTATGTGGAGCACATTATTCTGTATGGAGGGCTATGTGGAGCACATTATTCTGTATGGAGGGCTATGTGGAGCACATTATTCTGTATGGAGGGTTATGTGGAGCACATTATTCTGTATGGAGGGTTATGTGGGGCACATTATTCTGTATGGAGGGCTATGTGGGGCCATTATTCTGTATGGAGGGCTATGTGGAGCACATTATTCTGTATGGAGGGTTATGTGGAGCACATTATTCTGTATGGAGGGTTATGTGGAGCACATTATTCTGTATGGAGGGCTATGTGGAGCACATTATTCTGTATGGAGGGCTATGTGGGGACATTATTCTGTATGGAGGGCTATGTGGAGCACATTATTCTGTATGGAGGGCTATGTGGAGCACATTATTCTGTATGGAGGGCTATGTGGAGCACATTATTCTGTATGGAGGGCTATGTGGTGCACATTATTCTGTATGGAGGGCTATGTGGAGCACATTATTCTGTATGGAGGGCTATGTGGGGACATTATACTGTATGGAGGGCTATGTGGGCACATTATTCTGTATGGAGGGCTATGTGGGGCACATTATTCTGTATGGAGGGCTATGTGGAGCACATTATTCTGTATGGAGGGCTATGTGGGGCACATTATTCTGTATGGAGGGCTATGTGGAGCACATTATTCTGTATGGAGGGCTATGTGGAGCACATTATTCTGTATGGAGGGCTATGTGGAGCACATTATTCTGTATGGAGGGTTATGTGGAGCACATTATTCTGTATGGAGGGCTATGTGGGGCACATTATTCTGTATGGAGGGCTATGTGGGGCACATTATTCTGTATGGAGGGCTATGTGGGGCCCATTATTCTGTATGGAGGGCTATGTGGGGCACATTATTCTGTATGGAGGGCTATGTGGAGCACATTATTCTGTATGGAGGGCTATGTGGGGCACATTATTCTGTATGGAGGGCTATGTGGAGCACATTATTCTGTATGGAGGGCTATGTGGGGCCATTATTCTGTATGGAGGGCTATGTGGGGCACATTATTCTGTATGGAGGGTTATGTGGAGCACATTATTCTGTATGGAGGACTATGTGGGGCCCATTATTCTGTATGGAGGGCTATGTGGAGCACATTATTCTGTATGGAGGGCTATGTGGGGCCATTATTCTGTATGGAGGACTATGTGGAGCACATTATTCTGTATGGAGAGCTATGTGGGGCACATTATTCTGTATGGAGGGCTATGTGGGGCACATTATTCTGTATGGAGGGCTATGTGGAGCCATTACTCTGTATGGAGGGCTATGTGGGGCACATTATTCTGTATGGAGGGCTATGTGGAGCCATTACTCTGTATGGAGGGCTATGTGGGGCACATTATTCTGTATGGAGGGCTATGTGGGGCACATTATTCTGTATGGAGGGCTATGTGGAGCCATTACTCTGTATGGAGGGCTATGTGGGGCACATTATTCTGTATGGAGGGCTATGTGGGGCACATTATTCTGTATGGAGGGCTATGTGGGGCACATTATTCTGTATGGAGGGCTATGTGGGGCACATTATTCTGTATGGAGGGCTATGTGGGGACATTATTCTGTATGGAGGGCTATGTGGAGCACATTATTCTGTATGGAGGGCTATGTGGGGTACATTATTCTGTATGGAGGGCTATGTGGAGCACATTATTCTGTATGGAGGGCTATGTGGAGCACATTATTCTGTATGGAGGGCTATGTGGGGCACATTATTCTGTATGGAGGGCTATGTGGGGCACATTATTCTGTATGGAGGGCTATGTGGGGCACATTATTCTGTATGGAGGGCTATGTGGGGACATTATTCTGTATGGAGGGCTATGTGGAGCACATTATTCTGTATGGAGGGCTATGTGGGGTACATTATTCTGTATGGAGGGCTATGTGGAGCACATTATTCTGTATGGAGGGCTATGTGGAGCACATTATTCTGTATGGAGGGCTATGTGGAGCACATTATTCTGTATGGTGGGCTATGTGGGGCACATTATTCTGTATGGAGGGCTATGTGGGGCACATTATTCTGTATGGAGGGCTATGTGGGGCACATTATTCTGTATGGAGGGCTATGTGGGGCACATTATTCTGTATGGAGGGCTATGTGGAGCACATTATTCTGTATGGAGGGCTATGTGGAGCACATTATTCTGTATGGAGGGCTATGTGGGGCCCATTATTCTGTATGGAGGGCTATGTGGAGCACATTATTCTGTATGGAGGGCTATGTGGGGCCATTATTTTGTATGGAGGGCTATGTGGTGCACATTATTCTGTATGGAGGGCTATGTGGGGCCATTATTTTGTATGGAGGGCTATGTGGAGCACATTATTCTGTATGGAGGGCTATGTGGGGCCATTATTCTGTATGGAGGGCTATGTGGAGCACATTATTCTGTATGGAGGGCTATGTGGAGCACATTATTCTGTATGGAGGGCTATGTGGAGCACATTATTCTGTATGGAGGGCTATGTGGGCCCATTATTCTGTATGGAGGACTATGTGGAGCACATTATTCTGTATGGAGGGCTATGTGGGGCACATTATTCTGTATGGAGGGCTATGTGGGGACATTATTCTGTATGGAGGGCTATGTGGGGCACATTATTCTGTATGGAGGGCTATGTGGAGCACATTATTCTGTATGGAGGGTTATGTGGGGCACATTATTCTGTATGGAGGGCTATGTGGAGCACATTATTCTGTATGGAGGGCTATGTGGGGCACATTATTCTGTATGGAGGGCTATGTGGAGCACATTATTCTGTATGGAGGGCTATGTGGAGCACATTATTCTGTATGGAGGGCTATGTGGGGCCATTATTCTGTATGGAGGGCTATGTGGAGCACATTATTCTGTATGGAGGGCTATGTGGAGCACATTATTCTGTATGGAGGGCTATGTGGAGCACATTATTCTGTATGGAAGGATATGTGGAGTACATTATTCTGTATGGAGGGCTATGTGGGGCACATTATTCTGTATGGAGGGCTATGTGGGGCACATTATTCTGTATGGAGGGCTATGTGGAGCACATTATTCTGTATGGAGGGCTATGTGGGGACATTATTCTGTATGGAGGGCTATGTGGAGCACATTATTCTGTATGGAGGGCTATGTGGGGCACATTATTCTGTATGGAGGACTATGTGGAGCACATTATTCTGTATGGAGGGCTATGTGGGGCACATTATTCTGTATGGAGGGCTATGTGGGGCACATTATTCTGTATGGAGGGCTATGTGGGGCACATTATTCTGTATGGAGGGTTATGTGGGGCACATTATTCTGTATGGAGGGCTATGTGGAGCACATTATTCTGTATGGAGGGCTATGTGGGGCACATTATTCTGTATGGAGGGCTATGTGGGGCACATTATTCTGTATGGAGGGCTATGTGGGGCACATTATTCTGTATGGAGGGCTATGTGGGGCACATTATTCTGTATGGAGGGCTATGTGGGGCACATTATTCTGTATGGAGGACTATGTGGGGCACATTATTCTGTATGGAGGACTATGTGGAGCACATTATTCTGTATGGAGGGCTATGTGGGGCACATTATTCTGTATGGAGGGCTATGTGGAGCACATTATTCTGTATGGAGGGCTATGTGGGGCCATTATTCTGTATGGAGGGCTATGTGGAGCACATTATTCTGTATGGAGGGCTATGTGGAGCACATTATTCTGTATGGAGGGCTATGTGGAGCACATTATTCTGTATGGAGGGCTATGTGGAGCACATTATTCTGTATGGAGGGCTATGTGGGGCACATTATTCTGTATGGAGGGCTATGTGGAGCACATTATTCTGTATGGAGGGCTATGTGAGGACATTATTCTGTATGGAGGGCTATGTGGGCACATTATTCTGTATGGAGGACTATGTGGGGACATTATTCTGTATGGAGGACTATGTGGGGACATTATTTTGTATGGAGGGCTATGTGGAGCACATTATTCTGTATGGAGGGCTATGTGGAGCACATTATTCTGTATGGAGGACTATGTGGAGCACATTATTCTGTATGGAGGGCTATGTGGAGCACATTATTCTGTATGGAGGGCTATGTGGGGACATTATTTTGTATGGAGGGCTATGTGGAGCACATTATTCTGTATGGAGGGCTATGTGGAGCACATTATTCTGTATGGAGGACTATGTGGAGCACATTATTCTGTATGGAGGGCTATGTGGAGCACATTATTCTGTATGGAGGGCTATGTGGGGTACATTATTCTGTATGGAGGGCTATGTGGAGCACATTATTCTGTATGGAGGGCTATGTGGAGCACATTATTCTGTATGGAGGGCTATGTGGAGCACATTATTCTGTATGGAGGGCTATGTGGGGTACATTATTCTGTATGGAGGGCTATGTGGAGCACATTATTCTGTATGGAGGGCTATGTGGGGCACATTATTCTGTATGGAGGGCTATGTGGGGCACATTATTCTGTATGGAGGGCTATGTGGAGCCATTATTCTGTATGGAGGGCTATGTGGGGCCATTATTCTGTATGGAGGGCTATGTGGGGCACATTATTCTGTATGGAGGGCTATGTGGGGATCATTATTCTGTATGGAGGGCTATGTGGGGCACATTATTCTGTATGGAGGGCTATGTGGGGCCATTATTCTGTATGGAGGGCTATGTGGGGCCCATTATTCTGTATGGAGGGCTATGTGGAGCACATTATTCTGTATGGAGGGCTATGTGGAGCACATTATTCTGTATGGAGGGCTATGTGGAGCACATTATTCTGTATGGAGGGCTATGTGGAGCACATTATTCTGTATGGAGGGCTATGTGGAGCACATTATTCTGTATGGAGGGCTATGTGGGGCCCATTATTCTGTATGGAGGGCTATGTGGAGCCATTATTCTGTATGGAGGGCTATGTGGGGCACATTATTCTGTATGGAGGGCTATGTGGGGCCCATTATTCTGTATGGAGGGCTATGTGGGGCCCATTATTCTGTATGGAGGGCTATGTGGGGCCATTATTCTGTATGGAGGGCTATGTGGGGTACATTATTCTGTATGGAGGGCTATGTGGGGTACATTATTCTGTATGGAGGGCTATGTGGAGCACATTATTCTGTATGGAGGGCTATGTGGAGCACATTATTCTGTATGGAGGACTATGTGGAGCACATTATTCTGTATGGAGGGCTATGTGGAGCCCATTATTCTGTATGGAGGGCTATGTGGGGCCATTATTCTGTATGGAGGGCTATGTGGAGCACATTATTCTGTATGGAGGGTTATGTGGGGCCATTATTCTGTATGGAGGGCTATGTGGAGCACATTATTCTGTATGGAGGGTTATGTGGAGCACATTATTCTGTATGGAGGGCTATGTGGAGCATATTATTCTGTATGGAGGGCTATGTGGGGCACATTATTCTGTATGGAGGGCTATGTGGGGCACATTATTCTGTATGGAGGGCTATGTGGAGCACATTATTCTGTATGGAGGGCTATGTGGGGCCATTATTCTGTATGGAGGGCTATGTGGAGCACATTATTCTGTATGGAGGGCTATGTGGAGCACATTATTCTGTATGGAGGGCTATGTGGAGCACATTATTCTGTATGGAGGGCTATGTGGAGCACATTATTCTGTATGGAGGGCTATGTGGAGCACATTATTCTGTATGGAGGGCTATGTGGAGCACATTATTCTGTATGGAGGGCTATGTGGAGCACATTATTCTGTATGGAGGGCTATGTGGAGCACATTATTCTGTATGGAGGGCTATGTGGAGCACATTATTCTGTATGGAGGACTATGTGGGGCACATTATTCTGTATGGAGGGCTATGTGGGGCACATTATTCTGTATGGAGGGCTATGTGGGGCACATTATTCTGTATGGAGGGCTATGTGGAGCACATTATTCTGTATGGAGGACTATGTGGGGCACATTATTCTGTATGGAGGGCTATGTGGGGCACATTATTCTGTATGGAGGACTATGTGGGGCACATTATTCTGTATGGAGGGCTATGTGGAGCACATTATTCTGTATGGAGGGCTATGTGGGGCACATTATTCTGTATGGAGGGCTATGTGGGGCACATTATTCTGTATGGAGGGCTATGTGGGGCACATTATTCTGTATGGAGGGCTATGTGGAGCACATTATTCTGTATGGAGGGCTATGTGGAGCACATTATTCTGTATGGAGGGCTATGTGGAGCACATTATTCTGTATGGAGGGCTATGTGGAGCACATTATTCTGTATGGAGGGCTATGTGGGGCACATTATTCTGTATGGAGGGCTATGTGGAGCACATTATTCTGTATGGAGGGCTATGTGGAGCACATTATTCTGTATGGAGGGCTATGTGGGGCACATTATTCTGTATGGAGGGCTATGTGGGGCACATTATTCTGTATGGAGGACTATGTGGGGCACATTATTCTGTATGGAGGGCTATGTGGAGCACATTATTCTGTATGGAGGACTATGTGGGGCACATTATTCTGTATGGAGGGCTATGTGGGGCCCATTATTCTGTATAGAGCACTATGTGGAGCACATTATTCTGTATGGAGGGCTATGTGGGGTACATTATTCTGTATGGAGGGCTATGTGGGGACATTATTCTGTATGGAGAGCTATGTGGGGCACATTATTCTGTATGGAGGGTTATGTGGGGCACATTATTCTGTATGGAGGGCTATGTGGGGACATTATTCTGTATGGAGGACTATGTGGAGCCCATTATTCTGTATGGAGGGATATGTGGAGCACATTATTCTGTATGGAGGGCTATGTGGGGCCCATTATTCTGTATAGAGCACTATGTGGAGCACATTATTCTGTATGGAGCGCTATGTGGAGCACATTATTCTGTATGGAGGGCTATGTGGAGCACATTATTCTGTATGGAGGACTATGTGGAGCACATTATACTGTATGGAGGACTATGTGGGGCACATTATTCTGTATGGAGGGCTATGTGGAGTACATTATTCTGTATGGAGGGCTATGTGGAGCACATTATACTGTATGGAGGGCTATGTGGAGCACATTATTCTGTATGGAGGACTATGTGGGGACATTATTCTGTATGGAGGGCTATGTGGGGCCCATTATTCTGTATGGAGGGCTATGTGGGGCACATTATTCTGTATGGAGGGCTATGTGGGGCACATTATTCTGTATGGAGGGCTATGTGGGGCACATTATTCTGTATGGAGGGCTATGTGGGGCCCATTATTCTGTATGGAGGGCTATGTGGGGCACATTATTCTGTATGGAGGGCTATGTGGGGCACATTATTCTGTATGGAGGGCTATGTGGGGCCCATTATTCTGTATGGAGGGCTATGTGGGGCACATTATTCTGTATGGAGGGCTATGTGGAGCACATTATTCTGTATGGAGGGCTATGTGGAGCACATTATTCTGTATGGAGGGCTATGTGGGGCACATTATTCTGTATGGAGGGCTATGTGGAGCACATTATTCTGTATGGAGGGCTATGTGGGCACATTATTCTGTATGGAGGGCTATGTGGAGCACATTATTCTGTATGGAGGACTATGTGGGGACATTATTCTGTATGGAGGGCTATGTGGGGCCCATTATTCTGTATGGAGGGCTATGTGGGGCACATTATTCTGTATGGAGGGCTATGTGGAGCACATTATTCTGTATGGAGGGCTATGTGGGGCACATTATTCTGTATGGAGGGCTATGTGGAGCACATTATTCTGTATGGAGGGCTATGTGGGCACATTATTCTGTATGGAGGACTATGTGGGGACATTATTCTGTATGGAGGGCTATGTGGGGCACATTATTCTGTATGGAGGGCTATGTGGAGCACATTATTCTGTATGGAGGGCTATGTGGGCACATTATTCTGTATGGAGGGCTATGTGGAGCACATTATTCTGTATGGAGGACTATGTGGGGACATTATTCTGTATGGAGGGCTATGTGGGGCCCATTATTCTGTATGGAGGGCTATGTGGGGCACATTATTCTGTATGGAGGGCTATGTGGAGCACATTATTCTGTATGGAGGGCTATGTGGGGCACATTATTCTGTATGGAGGGCTATGTGGGGCACATTATTCTGTATGGAGGGCTATGTGGGGCACATTATTCTGTATGGAGGGCTATGTGGAGCACATTATTCTGTATGGAGGGCTATGTGGAGCACATTATTCTGTATGGAGGGCTATGTGGGGCACATTATTCTGTATGGAGGACTATGTGGGGCACATTATTCTGTATGGAGGACTATGTGGAGCACATTATTCTGTATGGAGGACTATGTGGGGCCATTATTCTGTATGGAGGGCTATGTGGGGCCATTATTCTGTATGGAGGGCTATGTGGGGCCATTATTCTGTATGGAGGGCTATGTGGAGCACATTATTCTGTATGGAGGGCTATGTGGGGCACATTATTCTGTATGGAGGGCTATGTGGAGCACATTATTCTGTATGGAGGGCTATGTGGAGCACATTATTCTGTATGGAGGGCTATGTGGAACACGTTATTCTGTATGGAGGGCTATGTGGGGCACATTATTCTGTATGGAGAGCTATGTGGAGCACATTATTCTGTATGGAGGGCTATGTGGAGCACATTATTCTGTATGGAGGGCTATGTGGAGCACATTATTCTGTATGGAGGGCTATGTGGAGCACATTATTCTGTATGGAGGGCTATGTGGAGCACATTATTCTGTATGGAGGGATATGTGGGGACATTATTCTGTATGGAGGGCTATGTGGAGCACATTATTCTGTATGGAGGGCTATGTGGAGCACATTATTCTGTATGGAGGGCTATGTGGAGCACATTATTCTGTATGGAGGGCTATGTGGAGCACATTATTCTGTATGGAGGGCTATGTGGAGCACATTATTCTGTATGGAGGGCTATGTGGAGCACATTATTCTGTATGGAGGGCTATGTGGGGCACATTATTCTGTATGGAGGGCTATGTGGGGTACATTATTCTGTATGGAGGGCTATGTGGAGCACATTATTCTGTATGGAGGGCTATGTGGAGCACATTATTCTGTATGGAGGGCTATGTGGAGCACATTATTCTGTATGGAGGGCTATGTGGAGCACATTATTCTGTATGGAGGGCTATGTGGGGCACATTATTCTGTATGGAGGGCTATGTGGGGTACATTATTCTGTATGGAGGGCTATGTGGAGCACATTATTCTGTATGGAGGGCTATGTGGAGCACATTATTCTGTATGGAGGGCTATGTGGAGCACATTATTCTGTATGGAGGGCTATGTGGGGCCCATTATTCTGTATGGAGGGTTATGTGGGGCACATTATTCTGTATGGAGGGCTATGTGGGGCACATTATTCTGTATGGAGGGCTATGTGGAGCACATTATTCTGTATGGAGGGCTATGTGGAGCACATTATTCTGTATGGAGGGCTATGTGGGGCCCATTATTCTGTATGGAGGGTTATGTGGGGCACATTATTCTGTATGGAGGGCTATGTGGGGCACATTATTCTGTATGGAGAACTATGTGGAGCACATTATTCTGTATGGAGGGCTATGTGGAGCACATTATTCTGTATGGAGGGCTATGTGGGGCACATTATTCTGTATGGAGGGCTATGTGGGGCCCATTATTCTGTATGGAGGGTTATGTGGGGCAGATTATTCTGTATGGAGGGCTATGTGGGGCACATTATTCTGTATGGAGGGCTATGTGGAGCACATTATTCTGTATGGAGGGCTATGTGGGGCACATTATTCTGTATGGAGGGCTATGTGGAGCACATTATTCTGTATGGAGGGCTATGTGGAGCACATTATTCTGTATGGAGGGCTATGTGGAGCACATTATTCTGTATGGAGGGCTATGTGGAGCACATTATTCTGTATGGAGGAATATGTGGGGCACATTATTCTGTATGGAGGGTTATGTGGGGCACATTATTCTGTATGGAGGGGTATGTGGAGCACATTATTCTGTATGGAGGGCTATGTGGAGCACATTATTCTGTATGGAGGGCTATGTGGAGCACATTATTCTGTATGGAGGAATATGTGGGGCACATTATTCTGTATGGAGGGCTATGTGGAGCACATTATTCTGTATGGAGGGCTATGTGGAGCACATTATTCTGTATGGAGCGCTATGTGGGGACATTATTCTGTATGGAGGGCTATGTGGGCACATTATTCTGTATGGAGGGCTATGTGGGGCACATTATTCTGTATGGAGCGCTATGTGGGGCACATTATTCTGTATGGAGGGCTATGTGGGGCACATTATTCTGTATGGAGGACTATGTGGGGCCATTATTCTGTATGGAGGGCTATGTGGAGCACATTATTCTGTATGGAGGGCTATGTGGAGCACATTATTCTGTATGGAGGGCTATGTGGAGCACATTATTCTGTATGGAGGGATATGTGGGGCACATTATTCTGTATGGAGGGCTATGTGGAGCACATTATTCTGTATGGAGGGCTATGTGGAGCACATTATTCTGTATGGAGGGCTATGTGGAGCACATTATTCTGTATGGAGGGATATGTGGGGCACATTATTCTGTATGGAGGGCTATGTGGGCACATTATTCTGTATGGAGGGCTATGTGGGCACATTATTCTGTATGGAGGGATATGTGGGGCCATTATTCTGTATGGAGGACTATGTGGAGCACATTATTCTGTATGGAGGACTATGTGGGGCACATTATTCTGTATGGAGGGCTATGTGGAGCACATTATTCTGTATGGAGGGCTATGTGGAGCACATTATTCTGTATGGAGGGTTATGTGGAGCACATTATTCTGTATGGAGGGCTATGTGGAGCACATTATTCTGTATGGAGGGCTATGTGGGGCACATTATTCTGTATGGAGGGCTATGTGGGGCACATTATTCTGTATGGAGGGCTATGTGGGGCCCATTATTCTGTATGGAGGGCTATGTGGGGCCCATTATTCTGTATGGAGGGCTATGTGGGGCCCATTATTCTGTATGGAGGGCTATGTGGGGCCCATTATTCTGTATGGAGGGATATGTGGGGCACATTATTCTGTATGGAGGGCTATGTGGAGCCCATTATTCTGTATGGAGGGCTATGTGGGGCCCATTATTCTGTATGGAGGGCTATGTGGGGCACATTATTCTGTATGGAGGGCTATGTGGGGCCCATTATTCTGTATGGAGGGCTATGTGGAGCACATTATTCTGTATGGAGGGCTATGTGGGGCCCATTATTCTGTATGGAGGGCTATGTGGAGCACATTATTCTGTATGGAGGGCTATGTGGGGCCATTATTCTGTATGGAGGGCTATGTGGGGCACATTATTCTGTATGGAGGGCTATGTGGGCACATTATTCTGTATGGAGGGCTATGTGGGGACCATTATTCTGTATGGAGGACTATGTGGAGACATTATTCTGTATGGAGGGCTATGTGGGGACCATTATTCTGTATGGAGGACTATGTGGAGACATTATACTGTATGGAGGGCTATGTGGAGCACATTATTCTGTATGGAGGGCTATGTGGAGCACATTATTCTGTATGGAGGGCTATGTGGGGCACATTATTCTGTATGGAGGGCTATGTGGAGCACATTATTCTGTATGGAGGGCTATGTGGAGCACATTATTCTGTATGGAGGGCTATGTGGAGCACATTATTCTGTATGGAGGGCTATGTGGGGACATTATTCTGTATGGAGGGCTATGTGGAGCACATTATTCTGTATGGAGGGCTATGTGGGGCACATTATTCTGTATGGAGGGCTATGTGGTGCACATTATTCTGTATGGAGGGGTATGTGGTGCACATTATTCTGTATGGAGGGCTATGTGGGGCACATTATTCTGTATGGAGGGCTATGTGGGGCACATTATTCTATATGGAGGACTATGTGGAGCACATTATTCTGTATGGAGGGCTATGTGGGGCACATTATTCTGTATGGAGGGCTATGTGGAGCACATTATTCTGTATGGAGGGCTATGTGGGGCACATTATTCTGTATGGGGGGCTATGTGGGGACATTATTCTGTATGGAGGGCTATGTGGGCACATTATTCTGTATGGAGGGCTATGTGGGGACATTATTCTGTATGGAGGGCTATGTGGGCCCATTATTCTGTATGGAGGGCTATGTGGAGCACATTATTCTGTATGGAGGGCTATGTGGGGCACATTATTCTGTATGGAGGACTATGTGGGGCACATTATTCTGTATGGAGGGCTATGTGGGGCACATTATTCTGTATGGAGGGCTATGTGGGGCACATTATTCTGTATGGAGGGCTATGTGGAGCACATTATTCTGTATGGAGGACTATGTGGGGCACATTATTCTGTATGGAGGGCTATGTGGAGCACATTATTCTGTATGGAGGGCTATGTGGAGCACATTATTCTGTAGGGAGGGCTATGTGGAGCACATTATTCTGTATGGAGGGCTATGTGGGGCCCATTATTCTGTATGGAGGGCTATGTGGAGCACATTATTCTGTATGGAGGACTATGTGGAGCCCATTATTCTGTATGGAGGGCTATGTGGGGCACATTATTCTGTATGGAGGGCTATGTGGAGCACATTATTCTGTATGGAGGACTATGTGGGGCACATTATTCTGTATGGAGGACTATGTGGGGCACATTATTCTGTATGGAGGGCTATGTGGGGCACATTATTCTGTATGGAGGGCTATGTGGGCACATTATTCTTTATGGAGGACTATGTGGAGCCCATTATTCTGTATGGAGGGCTATGTGGGGCACATTATTCTGTATGGAGGGCTATGTGGGCACATTATTCTGTATGGAGGACTATGTGGAGCCCATTATTCTGTATGGAGGGCTATGTGGGGCACATTATTCTGTATGGAGGACTATGTGGGGCACATTATTCTGTATGGAGGGCTATGTGGGCACATTATTCTGTATGGAGGACTATGTGGAGCCCATTATTCTGTATGGAGGGCTATGTGGGGCACATTATTCTGTATGGAGGGCTATGTGGAGCACATTATTCTGTATGGAGGGATATGTGGGGCACATTATTCTGTATGGAGGGCTATGTGGAGCACATTATTCTGTATGGAGGGCTATGTGGGGCACATTATTCTGTATGGAGGGCTATGTGGGGCACATTATTCTGTATGGAGGGCTATGTGGGGCACATTATTCTGTATGGAGGGCTATGTGGGGCACATTATTCTGTATGGAGGGCTATGTGGGGCCATTATTCTGTATGGAGGGCTATGTGGGGACATTATACTGTATGGAGGGCTATGTGGGGCCCATTATTCTGTATGGAGGGCTATGTGGAGCACATTATTCTGTATGGAGGGCTATGTGGAGCCCATTATTCTGTATGGAGGGCTATGTGGGCACATTATTCTGTATGGAGGACTATGTGGGGACATTATTCTGTATGGAGGACTATGTGGGGACATTATTTTGTATGGAGGGCTATGTGGGGTACATTATTCTGTATGGAGGGCTATGTGGAGCACATTATTCTGTATGGAGGGCTATGTGGAGCACATTATTCTGTATGGAGGGCTATGTGGAGCACATTATTCTGTATGGAGGGCTATGTGGGGCACATTATTCTATATGGAGGACTATGTGGTGCACATTATTCTGTATGGAGGACTATGTGGGGTACATTATTCTGTATGGAGGGCTATGTGGGGCACATTATTCTGTATGGAGGGCTATGTGGAGCACATTATTCTGTATGGAGGGCTATGTGGAGCACATTATTCTGTATGGAGGGCTATGTGGGGCACATTATTCTGTATGGAGGGCTATGTGGAGCACATTATTCTGTATGGAGGGCTATGTGGGGACATTATTCTGTATGGAGGGCTATGTGGAGCACATTATTCTGTATGGAGGGCTATGTGGGGCACATTATTCTGTATGGAGGGCTATGTGGAGCATATTATTCTGTATGGAGGGCTATGTGGGGCACATTATTCTGTATGGAGGGCTATGTGGAGCACATTATTCTGTATGGAGGGCTATGTGGGCACATTATTCTGTATGGAGGACTATGTGGGGACATTATTCTGTATGGAGGACTATGTGGGGACATTATTTTGTATGGAGGGCTATGTGGGGTACATTATTCTGTATGGAGGGCTATGTGGAGCACATTATTCTGTATGGAGGGCTATGTGGGGCACATTATTCTGTATGGAGGGCTATGTGGGGCACATTATTCTGTATGGAGGGCTATGTGGAGCACATTATTCTGTATGGAGGACTATGTGGGGCACATTATTCTGTATGGAGGGCTATGTGGGGCACATTATTCTGTATGGAGGGCTATGTGGGCACATTATTCTGTATGGAGGGCTATGTGGAGCACATTATTCTGTATGGAGGGCTATGTGGAGCACATTATTCTGTATGGAGGGCTATGTGGGGCACATTATTCTGTATGGAGGGCTATGTGGGGCACATTATTCTGTATGGAGGACTATGTGGAGCACATTATTCTGTATGGAGGGCTATGTGGAGCACATTATTCTGTATGGAGGGCTATGTGGAGCACATTATTCTGTATGGAGGGCTATGTGGAGCACATTATTCTGTATGGAGGACTATGTGGAGCACATTATTCTGTATGGAGGGCTATGTGGAGCACATTATTCTGTATGGAGGGCTATGTGGAGCACATTATTCTGTATGGAGGACTATGTGGAGCACATTATTCTGTATGGAGGGCTATGTGGAGCACATTATTCTGTATGGAGGGTTATGTGGAGCACATTATTCTGTATGGAGGACTATGTGGGGTACATTATTCTGTATGGAGGGCTATGTGGAGCACATTATTCTGTATGGAGGGCTATGTGGAGCACATTATTCTGTATGGAGGACTATGTGGAGCACATTATTCTGTATGGAGGGCTATGTGGAGCACATTATTCTGTATGGAGGGCTATGTGGGGCACATTATTCTGTATGGAGGGTTATGTGGAGCACATTATTCTGTATGGAGGGCTATGTGGGGTACATTATTCTGTATGGAGGACTATGTGGAGCACATTATTCTGTATGGAGGACTATGTGGAGCACATTATTCTGTATGGAGGGCTATGTGGGGCACATTATTCTGTATGGAGGGTTATGTGGAGCACATTATTCTGTATGGAGGGCTATGTGGGGTACATTATTCTGTATGGAGGACTATGTGGGGTACATTATTCTGTATGGAGGGCTATGTGGAGCACATTATTCTGTATGGAGGGCTATGTGGGGCCCATTATTCTGTATGGAGGGCTATGTGGGGCCATTATTCTGTATGGAGGGCTATGTGGGGCCATTATTCTGTATGGAGGGCTATGTGGAGCACATTATTCTGTATGGAGGGCTATGTGGAGCACATTATTCTGTATGGAGGGCTATGTGGGGCACATTATTCTGTATGGAGGGCTATGTGGGGCACATTATTCTGTATGGAGGACTATGTGGAGCACATTATTCTGTATGGAGGGCTATGTGGGGCACATTATTCTGTATGGAGGGCTATGTGGGGCACATTATTCTGTATGGAGGGCTATGTGGGGCACATTATTCTGTATGGAGGGCTATGTGGGGCACATTATTCTGTATGGAGGGCTATGTGGAGCACATTATTCTGTATGGAGGGCTATGTGGGGCACATTATTCTGTATGGAGGGCTATGTGGGGTACATTATTCTGTATGGAGGACTATGTGGGGCCCATTATTCTGTATGGAGGGCTATGTGGAGCACATTATTCTGTATGGAGGGCTATGTGGAGCACATTATTCTGTATGGAGGGCTATGTGGGGCCCATTATTCTGTATGGAGGACTATGTGGGGACATTATTCTGTATGGAGGACTATGTGGGGCACATTATTCTGTATGGAGGGCTATGTGGGGCACATTATTCTGTATGGAGGGCTATGTGGGGCACATTATTCTGTATGGAGGGCTATGTGGAGCACATTATTCTGTATGGAGGGCTATGTGGGGCACATTATTCTGTATGGAGGGCTATGTGGAGCACATTATTCTGTATGGAGGGCTATGTGGGGCACATTATACTGTATGGAGGGCTATGTGGGGTCCATTATTCTGTATGGAGGGCTATGTGGAGCACATTATTCTGTATGGAGGGCTATGTGGAGCACATTATTCTGTATGGAGGGCTATGTGGTGCTCATTATTCTGTATGGAGGACTATGTGGAGCACATTATTCTGTATGGAGGACTATGTGGGGTCCATTATTCTGTATGGAGGGCTATGTGGAGCACATTATTCTGTATGGAGGGCTATGTGGGGCACATTATACTGTATGGAGGGCTATGTGGGGTCCATTATTCTGTATGGAGGGCTATGTGGAGCACATTATTCTGTATGGAGGGCTATGTGGGGCACATTATTCTGTATGGAGAGCTATGTGGAGCACATTATTCTGTATGGAGGGCTATGTGGAGCACATTATTCTGTATGGAGGACTATGTGGGGCCATTATTCTGTATGGAGGGCTATGTGGGGCACATTATTCTGTATGGAGAGCTATGTGGAGCACATTATTCTGTATAGAGGGCTATGTGGGGCACATTATTCTGTATGGAGGACTATGTGGGGCCATTATTCTGTATGGAGGGCTATGTGGGGCACATTATTCTGTATGGAGGGCTATGTGGGGCACATTATTCTGTATGGAGGGCTATGTGGAGCACATTATTCTGTATGGAGGGCTATGTGGAGCACATTATTCTGTATGGAGGGCTATGTGGAGCACATTATTCTGTATGGAGGGCTATGTGGAGCACATTATTCTGTATGGAGGGCTATGTGGGGCACATTATTCTGTATGGAGGGCTATGTGGGGCACATTATTCTGTATGGAGGGCTATGTGGAGCACATTATTCTGTATGGAGGGCTATGTGGGGCACATTATTCTGTATGGAGGGCTATGTGGGGCACATTATTCTGTATGGAGGGCTATGTGGAGCACATTATTCTGTATGGAGGGCTATGTGGGGTCCATTATTCTGTATGGAGGACTATGTGGGGTACATTATTCTGTATGGAGGGCTATGTGGAGCACATTATTCTGTATGGAGGGCTATGTGGGGCACATTATTCTGTATGGAGGGCTATGTGGGGCACATTATTCTGTATGGAGGGCTATGTGGAGCACATTATTCTGTATGGAGGGCTATGTGGGGCACATTATTCTGTATGGAGGGCTATGTGGGGCACATTATTCTGTATGGAGGGCTATGTGGGGCACATTATTCTGTATGGAGGACTATGTGGAGCACATTATTCTGTATGGAGGGCTATGTGGGGCACATTATTCTGTATGGAGGGCTATGTGGGGCACATTATTCTGTATGGAGGGCTATGTGGAGCACATTATTCTGTATGGAGGGCTATGTGGGGCACATTATTCTGTATGGAGGGCTATGTGGGGCACATTATTCTGTATGGAGGGCTATGTGGGGCACATTATTCTGTATGGAGGGCTATGTGGGGCACATTATTCTGTATGGAGGGCTATGTGGGGCTCATTATTCTGTATGGAGGGCTATGTGGGGCACATTATTCTGTATGGAGGGCTATGTGGGGCACATTATTCTGTATGGAGGGCTATGTGGGGCACATTATTCTGTATGGAGGACTATGTGGAGCACATTATTCTGTATGGAGGGCTATGTGGGGCACATTATTCTGTATGGAGGGCTATGTGGGGCACATTATTCTGTATGGAGGGCTATGTGGAGCACATTATTCTGTATGGAGGGCTATGTGGGGCACATTATTCTGTATGGAGGGCTATGTGGAGCACATTATTCTGTATGGAGGGCTATGTGGGGCACATTATTCTGTATGGAGGGCTATGTGGGGCACATTATTCTGTATGGAGGACTATGTGGAGCACATTATTCTGTATGGAGGGCTATGTGGGGTACATTATTCTGTATGGAGGGCTATGTGGAGCACATTATTCTGTATGGAGGGCTATGTGGAGCACATTATTCTGTATGGAGGGCTATGTGGAGCACATTATTCTGTATGGAGGGCTATGTGGGGCACATTATTCTGTATGGAGGGCTATGTGGGGCACATTATTCTGTATGGAGGACTATGTGGAGCACATTATTCTGTATGGAGGGCTATGTGGGGCACATTATTCTGTATGGAGGGCTATGTGGGGCACATTATTCTGTATGGAGGGCTATGTGGAGCACATTATTCTGTATGGAGGGCTATGTGGGGCACATTATTCTGTATGGAGGACTATGTGGGGCACATTATTCTGTATGGAGGGCTATGTGGAGCACATTATTCTGTATGGAGGGCTATGTGGAGCACATTATTCTGTATGGAGGGCTATGTGGGGCACATTATTCTGTATGGAGGGTTATGTGGGGCACATTATTCTGTATGGAGGGCTATGTGGAGCACATTATTCTGTATGGAGGGCTATGTGGAGCACATTATTCTGTATGGAGGGCTATGTGGGGCACATTATTCTGTATGGAGGGTTATGTGGGGACATTATTCTGTATGGAGGACTATGTGGGGCACATTATTCTGTATGGAGGGTTATGTGGGGCACATTATTCTGTATGGAGGGCTATGTGGGGCACATTATTCTGTATGGAGGGCTATGTGGAGCCATTATTCTGTATGGAGGACTATGTGGAGCACATTATTCTGTATGGAGGGCTATGTGGAGCACATTATTCTGTATGGAGGGCTATGTGGAGCACATTATTCTGTATGGAGGGCTATGTGGAGCACATTATTCTGTATGGAGGGCTATGTGGGGCCCATTATTCTGTATGGAGGGATATGTGGAGCACATTATTCTGTATGGAGAGCTATGTGGGGCACATTATTCTGTATGGAGGGCTATGTGGGGCACATTATTCTGTATGGAGGGTTATGTGGGGCACATTATTCTGTATGGAGGGCTATGTGGAGCACATTATTCTGTATGGAGGGCTATGTGGAGCACATTATTCTGTATGGAGAGCTATGTGGGGACATTATTCTGTATGGAGGGCTATGTGGGGCACATTATTCTGTATGGAGGGTTATGTGGGGCACATTATTCTGTATGGAGGGCTATGTGGAGCACATTATTCTGTATGGAGGGCTATGTGGAGCACATTATTCTGTATGGAGGGCTATGTGGAGCACATTATTCTGTATGGAGGGCTATGTGGGGCACATTATTCTGTATGGAGGGCTATGTGGGGTACATTATTCTGTATGGAGGGCTATGTGGGGCACATTATTCTGTATGGAGGGCTATGTGGGGCCATTATTCTGTATGGAGGGCTATGTGTGGCACATTATTCTGTATGGAGGGCTATGTGGAGCACATTATTCTGTATGGAGGGCTATGTGGGGCACATTATTCTGTATGGAGGGCTATGTGGGGCACATTATTCTGTATGGAGGACTATGTGGAGCACATTATTCTGTATGGAGGACTATGTGAGCACATTATTCTGTATGGAGGGCTATGTGGAGCACATTATTCTGTATGGAGGGCTATGTGGAGCACATTATTCTGTATGGAGGGCTATGTGGAGCACATTATTCTGTATGGAGGGCTATGTGGGGCACATTATTCTGTATGGAGGGCTATGTGGGGCACATTATTCTGTATGGAGGGCTATGTGGGGCCATTATTCTGTATGGAGGGCTATGTGGGGCCATTATTCTGTATGGAGGGCTATGTGGGGCCCATTATTCTGTATGGAGGACTATGTGGAGCACATTATTCTGTATGGAGGACTATGTGGGGCCATTATTCTGTATGGAGGGCTATGTGGGGCCATTATTCTGTATGGAGGGCTATGTGGGGCACATTATTCTGTATGGAGGGCTATGTGGGGCACATTATTCTGTATGGAGGGCTATGTGGAGCACATTATTCTGTATGGAGGGCTATGTGGGGCACATTATTCTGTATGGAGGGCTATGTGGAGCCCATTATTCTGTATGGAGGGCTATGTGGAGCACATTATTCTGTATGGAGAGCTATGTGGGGCACATTATTCTGTATGGAGGGCTATGTGGGGCACATTATTCTGTATGGAGGGTTATGTGGGGCACATTATTCTGTATGGAGGGCTATGTGGAGCACATTATTCTGTATGGAGGGCTATGTGGAGCACATTATTCTGTATGGAGGGCTATGTGGAGCACATTATTCTGTATGGAGGGCTATGTGGAGCACATTATTCTGTATGGAGGGCTATGTGGGGCACATTATTCTGTATGGAGGGCTATGTGGAGCACATTATTCTGTATGGAGGGCTATGTGGGGCACATTATTCTGTATGGAGGGCTATGTGGAGCACATTATTCTGTATGGAGGACTATGTGGAGCACATTATTCTGTATGGAGGGCTATGTGGAGCACATTATTCTGTATGGAGGGCTATGTGGGGCACATTATTCTGTATGGAGGGCTATGTGGGGCACATTATTCTGTATGGAGGGCTATGTGGAGCACATTATTCTGTATGGAGGGCTATGTGGAGCACATTATTCTGTATGGAGGGCTATGTGGAGCACATTATTCTGTATGGAGGGCTATGTGGGGCACATTATTCTGTATGGAGAGCTATGTGGAGCACATTATTCTGTATGGAGGGCTATGTGGGGACATTATTCTGTATGGAGGGCTATGTGGGGACATTATTCTGTATGGAGGGCTATGTGGAGCACATTATTCTGTATGGAGGGCTATGTGGGGACATTATTCTGTATGGAGGGCTATGTGGGGACATTATTCTGTATGGAGGGCTATGTGGAGCACATTATTCTGTATGGAGGGCTATGTGGGGCACATTATTCTGTATGGAGGGCTATGTGGAGCACATTATTCTGTATGGAGGACTATGTGGAGCACATTATTCTGTATGGAGGGCTATGTGGGGCACATTATTCTGTATGGAGGGCTATGTGGAGCACATTATTCTGTATGGAGGGCTATGTGGAGCACATTATTCTGTATGGAGGGCTATGTGGGGCACATTATTCTGTATGGAGGGCTATGTGGAGCACATTATTCTGTATGGAGGGCTATGTGGGGCACATTATTCTGTATGGAGGGCTATGTGGGGCACATTATTCTGTATGGAGGGCTATGTGGAGCACATTATTCTGTATGGAGGGCTATGTGGGGCACATTATTCTGTATGGAGGGCTATGTGGGGACATTATTCTGTATGGAGGACTATGTGGAGCACATTATTCTGTATGGAGGGCTATGTGGAGCACATTATTCTGTATGGAGGGCTATGTGGAGCACATTATTCTGTATGGAGAGCTATGTGGGGCACATTATTCTGTATGGAGGGCTATGTGGGGTACATTATTCTGTATGGAGGGCTATGTGGAGCACATTATTCTGTATGGAGGACTATGTGGAGCACATTATTCTGTATGGAGGGCTATGTGGGGCCCATTATTCTGTATGGAGGGCTATGTGGGGCCATTATTCTGTATGGAAGGCTATGTGGGCACATTATTCTGTATGGAGGGCTATGTGGGGCACATTATTCTGTATGGAGGGCTATGTGGGGCACATTATTCTGTATGGAGGACTATGTGGAGCACATTATTCTGTATGGAGGGCTATGTGGGGCCCATTATTCTGTATGGAGGGCTATGTGGGGCCATTATTCTGTATGGAAGGCTATGTGGGCACATTATTCTGTATGGAGGACTATGTGAGCACATTATTCTGTATGGAGGGCTATGTGGAGCACATTATTCTGTATGGAGGGCTATGTGGGGCACATTATTCTGTATGGAGGACTATGTGGAGCACATTATTCTGTATGGAGGGCTATGTGGAGCACATTATTCTGTATGGAGGGCTATGTGGAGCACATTATTCTGTATGGAGGGCTATGTGGGGCCATTATTCTGTATGGAGGGTTATGTAGAGCACATTATTCTGTATGGAGGGCTATGTGGAGCACATTATTCTGTATGGAGGGCTATGTGGAGCACATTATACTGTATGGAGGGCTATGTGGAGCCCATTATTCTGTATGGAGGGCTATGTGGAGCACATTATTCTGTATGGAGGGCTATGTGGAGCACATTATTCTGTATGGAGGGCTATGTGGAGCACATTATACTGTATGGAGGGCTATGTGGGGCACATTATTCTGTATGGAGGGCTATGTGGGGTACATTATTCTGTATGGAGGGCTATGTGGAGCACATTATTCTGTATGGAGGGCTATGTGGAGCACATTATTCTGTATGGAGGGCTATGTGGAGCACATTATACTGTATGGAGGGCTATGTGGAGCCCATTATTCTGTATGGAGGGCTATGTGGAGCACATTATTCTGTATGGAGGGCTATGTGGAGCACATTATTCTGTATGGAGGGCTATGTGGAGCACATTATTCTGTATGGAGGGCTATGTGGAGCACATTATTCTGTATGGAGGGCTATGTGGGGCACATTATTCTGTATGGAGGGCTATGTGGAGCACATTATTCTGTATGGAGGGCTATGTGGGGCACATTATTCTGTATGGAGGGCTATGTGGAGCACATTATTCTGTATGGAGGGCTATGTGGGGCACATTATTCTGTATGGAGGACTATGTGGAGCACATTATTCTGTATGGAGGGCTATGTGGGGCACATTATTCTGTATGGAGGGCTATGTGGAGCACATTATTCTGTATGGAGGGCTATGTGGAGCACATTATTCTGTATGGAGGGCTATGTGGGGCCATTATTCTGTATGGAGGGCTATGTGGGGCACATTATTCTGTATGGAGGGCTATGTGGGGCCATTATTCTGTATGGAGGGCTATGTGGGGCACATTATTCTGTATGGAGGGCTATGTGGAGCACATTATTCTGTATGGAGGGCTATGTGGAGCACATTATTCTGTATGGAGGGCTATGTGGAGCACATTATTCTGTATGGAGGGCTATGTGGGGCACATTATTCTGTATGGAGGGCTATGTGGGGCACATTATTCTGTATGGAGGGCTATGTGGAGCACATTATTCTGTATGGAGGGCTATGTGGAGCACATTATTCTGTATGGAGGACTATGTGGAGCACATTATTCTGTATGGAGGGCTATGTGGAGCACATTATTCTGTATGGAGGACTATGTGGAGCACATTATTCTGTATGGAGGGCTATGTGGGGCACATTATTCTGTATGGAGGACTATGTGGAGCACATTATTCTGTATGGAGGGCTATGTGGGGCACATTATTCTGTATGGAGGGCTATGTGGAGCACATTATTCTGTATGGAGGGCTATGTGGGGCACATTATTCTGTATGGAGGGCTATGTGGGGCGCATTATTCTGTATGGAGGACTATGTGGAGCACATTATTCTGTATGGAGGGCTATGTGGAGCACATTATTCTGTATGGAGGGCTATGTGGAGCCATTATTCTGTATGGAGGGCTATGTGGGGCACATTATTCTGTATGGCGGGCTATGTGGAGCACATTATTCTGTATGGAGGGCTATGTGGGGCACATTATTCTGTATGGAGGGCTATGTGGAGCACATTATTCTGTATGGAGGACTATGTGGGGCACATTATTCTGTATGGAGGGCTATGTGGGGCACATTATTCTGTATGGAGAGCTATGTGGGGCCCATTATTCTGTATGGAGGGCTATGTGGAGCACATTATTCTGTATGGAGGGCTATGTGGGGACATTATTCTGTATGGAGGGCTATGTGGAGCACATTATTCTGTATGGAGTACTATGTGGAGCACATTATTCTGTATGGAGGGCTATGTGGGGCCCATTATTCTGTATGGAGGACTATGTGGAGCACATTATTCTGTATGGAGGGCTATGTGGGGCACATTATTCTGTATGGAGGGCTATGTGGGGCACATTATTCTGTATGGAGGGCTATGTGGAGCACATTATTCTGTATGGAGGGCTATGTGGAGCACATTATTCTGTATGGAGGGCTATGTGGAGCACATTATTCTGTATGGAGGGCTATGTGGGGCACATTATTCTGTATGGAGGGCTATGTGGGGCACATTATTCTGTATGGAGGGCTATGTGGAGCACATTATTCTGTATGGAGGGCTATGTGGGGCACATTATTCTGTATGGAGGGCTATGTGGAGCACATTATTCTGTATGGAGGGCTATGTGGGGCCCATTATTCTGTATGGAGGGCTATGTGGAGCACATTATTCTGTATGGAGGGCTATGTGGGGCCCATTATTCTGTATGGAGGGCTATGTGGGGCACATTATTCTGTATGGAGGGCTATGTGGGGCCCATTATTCTGTATGGAGGGCTATGTGGAGCACATTATTCTGTATGGAGGGCTATGTGGGGACATTATTCTGTATGGAGGGCTATGTGGGGCCCATTATTCTGTATGGAGGGCTATGTGGAGCACATTATTCTGTATGGAGGGCTATGTGGGGCCCATTATTCTGTATGGAGGGCTATGTGGGGCACATTATACTGTATGGAGGGCTATGTGGGGCCCATTATTCTGTATGGAGGTCTATGTGGGGCACATTATTCTGTATGGAGGGCTATGTGGGGCCCATTATTCTGTATGGAGGTCTATGTGGGGACATTATTCTGTATGGAGGGCTATGTGGGGCCCATTATTCTGTATGGAGGTCTATGTGGGGCACATTATTCTGTATGGAGGGCTATGTGGGGCCCATTATTCTGTATGGAGGGCTATGTGGGGCACATTATTCTGTATGGAGGGCTATGTGGGGCCCATTATTCTGTATGGAGGGCTATGTGGAGCACATTATTCTGTATGGAGGGCTATGTGGGGACATTATTCTGTATGGAGGGGCTATGTGGAGCACATTATTCTGTATGGAGGGCTATGTGGGGACATTATTCTGTATGGAGGTCTATGTGGAGCACATTATTCTGTATGGAGGGCTATGTGGGGCCCATTATTCTGTATGGAGGGCTATGTGGGGCCCATTATTCTGTATGGAGGGCTATGTGGGGCCCATTATTCTGTATGGAGGGCTATGTGGAGCACATTATTCTGTATGGAGGGCTATGTGGAGCACATTATTCTGTATGGAGGGCTATGTGGGGCACATTATTCTGTATGGAGGGCTATGTGGAGCACATTATTCTGTATGGAGGGCTATGTGGAGCACATTATTCTGTATGGAGGGCTATGTGGAGCACATTATTCTGTATGGAGGGCTATGTGGAGCACATTATTCTGTATGGAGGGCTATGTGGGGCACATTATTCTGTATGGAGGGCTATGTGGAGCACATTATTCTGTATGGAGGGCTATGTGGAGCACATTATTCTGTATGGAGGGCTATGTGGGGCACATTATTCTGTATGGAGGGATATGTGGGGCACATTATTCTGTATGGAGGGCTATGTGGGGCACATTATTCTGTATGGAGGACTATGTGGAGCACATTATTCTGTATGGAGGGCTATGTGGAGCACATTATTCTGTATGGAGGGCTATGTGGAGCACATTATTCTGTATGGAGGGGCTATGTGGGGCACATTATTCTGTATGGAGGGCTATGTGGAGCACATTATTCTGTATGGAGGGCTATGTGGAGCACATTATTCTGTATGGAGGGCTATGTGGAGCACATTATTCTGTATGGAGGGCTATGTGGAGCACATTATTCTGTATGGAGGGCTATGTGGAGCACATTATTCTGTATGGAGGGCTATGTGGGGACATTATTCTGTATGGGGGGCTATGTGGAGCACATTATTCTGTATGGAGGGCTATGTGGAGCACATTATTCTGTATGGAGGGCTATGTGGAGCACATTATTCTGTATGGAGGGCTATGTGGAGCACATTATTCTGTATGGAGGGCTATGTGGGGACATTATTCTGTATGGAGGGCTATGTGGAGCACATTATTCTGTATGGAGGGCTATGTGGAGCACATTATTCTGTATGGAGGGCTATGTGGGGCCATTATTCTGTATGGAGGGCTATGTGGGGCACATTATTCTGTATGGAGGGCTATGTGGAGCACATTATTCTGTATGGAGGGCTATGTGGGGCCATTATTCTGTATGGAGGACTATGTGGAGCACATTATTCTGTATGGAGGGCTATGTGGAGCACATTATTCTGTATGGAGGGCTATGTGGGGCACATTATTCTGTATGGAGGGCTATGTGGGCACATTATTCTGTATGGAGGGCTATGTGGAGCACATTATTCTGTATGGAGGGCTATGTGGGGACATTATTCTGTATGGAGGGCTATGTGGAGCACATTATTCTGTATGGAGGGCTATGTGGAGCACATTATTCTGTATGGAGGGCTATGTGGGGCACATTATTCTGTATGGAGGACTATGTGGGGCACATTATTCTGTATAGAGGGCTATGTGGGGCACATTATTCTGTATGGAGGGCTATGTGGAGCACATTATTCTGTATGGAGGGCTATGTGGGGCACATTATTCTGTATGGAGGGCTATGTGGAGCACATTATTCTGTATGGAGGGCTATGTGGAGCACATTATTCTGTATGGAGGGCTATGTGGGGTACATTATTCTGTATGGAGGGCTATGTGGAGCACATTATTCTGTATGGAGGACTATGTGGGGCACATTATTCTGTATGGAGGGCTATGTGGGCACATTATTCTGTATGGAGGGCTATGTGGGGCACATTATTCTGTATGGAGGGCTATGTGGAGCACATTATTCTGTATGGAGGGCTATGTGGGGCACATTATACTGTATGGAGGGCTATGTGGGGCCCATTATTCTGTATGGAGGGCTATGTGGAGCACATTATTCTGTATGGAGGGCTATGTGGAGTACATTATTCTGTATGGAGAGCTATGTGGGGCCCATTATTCTGTATGGAGGACTATGTAGGGCACATTATTCTGTATGGAGGGCTATGTGGGGCACATTATTCTGTATGGAGAGCTATGTGGGGCCATTATTTTGTATGGAGGACTATGTGGGGCACATTATTCTGTATGGAGGGCTATGTGGAGCACATTATTCTGTATGGAGGACTATGTGGAGCACATTATTCTGTATGGAGGGCTATGTGGGGCCCATTATTCTGTATGGAGGGCTATGTGGGGCACATTATTCTGTATGGAGGGCTATGTGGAGCACATTATTCTGTATGGAGGGCTATGTGGGGCCCATTATTCTGTATGGAGGGCTATGTGGAGCCATTATTCTGTATGGAGGGCTATGTGGGGACATTATTCTGTATGGAGGGCTATGTGAGCCCATTATTCTGTATGGAGGGCTATGTGGAGCACATTATTCTGTATGGAGGGCTATGTGGGGCACATTATTCTGTATGGAGGGCTATGTGGAGCACATTATTCTGTATGGAGGGCTATGTGGGGCCCATTATTCTGTATGGAGGGCTATGTGGGGACATTATTCTGTATGGAGGGCTATGTGGGGCACATTATTCTGTATGGAGGGCTATGTGGAGCACATTATTCTGTATGGAGGGCTATGTGGAGCACATTATTCTGTATGGAGGGCTATGTGGGGCACATTATTCTGTATGGAGGACTATGTGGAGCACATTATTCTGTATGGAGGACTATGTGGGGCACATTATTCTGTATGGAGGGCTATGTGGGGCCCATTATTCTGTATGGAGGGCTATGTGGAGCACATTATTCTGTATGGAGGGCTATGTGGAGCACATTATTCTGTATGGAGGGCTATGTGGGGCCCATTATTCTGTATGGAGGGCTATGTGGAGCACATTATTCTGTATGGAGGGCTATGTGGGGCACATTATTCTGTATGGAGGACTATGTGGGGCACATTATTCTGTATGGAGGGCTATGTGGAGCACATTATTCTGTATGGAGGACTATGTGGGGCACATTATTCTGTATGGAGGGCTATGTGGAGCACATTATTCTGTATGGAGGGCTATGTGGAGCACATTATTCTGTATGGAGGGCTATGTGGGGCCCATTATTCTGTATGGAGGACTATGTGGAGCACATTATTCTGTATGGAGGGCTATGTGGAGCACATTATTCTGTATGGAGGGCTATGTGGGGCCCATTATTCTGTATGGAGGGCTATGTGGAGCACATTATTCTGTATGGAGGGCTATGTGGAGCACATTATTCTGTATGGAGGGCTATGTGGAGCACATTATTCTGTATGGAGGGCTATGTGGGGCACATTATTCTGTATGGAGGACTATGTGGAGCACATTATTCTGTATGGAGGACTATGTGGGGCACATTATTCTGTATGGAGGGCTATGTGGGGCCCATTATTCTGTATGGAGGGCTATGTGGAGCACATTATTCTGTATGGAGGGCTATGTGGAGCACATTATTCTGTATGGAGGGCTATGTGGGGCCCATTATTCTGTATGGAGGGCTATGTGGAGCACATTATTCTGTATGGAGGGCTATGTGGGGCACATTATTCTGTATGGAGGACTATGTGGGGCACATTATTCTGTATGGAGGGCTATGTGGGGCCATTATTCTGTATGGAGGGCTATGTGGAGCACATTATTCTGTATGGAGGGCTATGTGGGGCACATTATTCTGTATGGAGGGCTATGTGGGGCCATTATTCTGTATGGAGGGCTATGTGGAGCACATTATTCTGTATGGAGGGCTATGTGGGGCACATTATTCTGTATGGAGGGCTATGTGGAGCACATTATTCTGTATGGAGGGCTATGTGGAGCACATTATTCTGTATGGAGGACTATGTGGGGCACATTATTCTGTATGGAGGGCTATGTGGGGCCATTATTCTGTATGGAGGACTATGTGGAGCCCATTATTCTGTATGGAGGGCTATGTGGTGCACATTATTCTGTATGGAGGACTATGTGGAGCCCATTATTCTGTATGGAGGGCTATGTGGAGCACATTATTCTGTATGGAGGGCTATGTGGGGCCCATTATTCTGTATGGAGGGCTATGTGGAGCACATTATTCTGTATGGAGGGCTATGTGGGGCCCATTATTCTGTATGGAGGGCTATGTGGGGCCCATTATTCTGTATGGAGGGCTATGTGGAGCACATTATTCTGTATGGAGGGCTATGTGGAGCACATTATTCTGTATGGAGGGCTATGTGGAGCACATTATTCTGTATGGAGGGCTATGTGGGGCCCATTATTCTGTATGGAGGGCTATGTGGGGCCCATTATTCTGTATGGAGGGCTATGTGGGGCACATTATTCTGTATGGAGGGCTATGTGGAGCACATTATTCTGTATGGAGGGCTATGTGGAGCACATTATTCTGTATGGAGGGCTATGTGGAGCACATTATTCTGTATGGAGGGCTATGTGGGCACATTATTCTGTATGGAGGGCTATGTGGGGCACATTATTCTGTATGGAGGACTATGTGGGGCACATTATTCTGTATGGAGGGCTATGTGGAGCACATTATTCTGTATGGAGGGCTATGTGGAGCACATTATTCTGTATGGAGGACTATGTGGAGCACATTATTCTGTATGGAGGGCTATGTGGGGCCATTATTCTGTATGGAGGGCTATGTGGGGCACATTATTCTGTATGGAGGGCTATGTGGGGCACATTATTCTGTATGGAGGGCTATGTGGGGCCATTATTCTGTATGGAGGGCTATGTGGAGCACATTATTCTGTATGGAGGGCTATGTGGGGCACATTATTCTGTATGGAGGACTATGTGGAGCACATTATTCTGTATGGAGGGCTATGTGGGCACATTATTCTGTATGGAGGGCTATGTGGAGCACATTATTCTGTATGGAGGGCTATGTGGAGCACATTATTCTGTATGGAGGGCTATGTGGGGCACATTATTCTGTATGGAGGGCTATGTGGGGCCATTAATCTGTATGGAGGGCTATGTGGAGCACATTATTCTGTATGGAGGAGTATGTGGAGCACATTATTCTGTATGGAGGGCTATGTGGGGTACATTATTCTGTATGGAGGGCTATGTGGAGCACATTATTCTGTATGGAGGGCTATGTGGAGCACATTATTCTGTATGGAGGGCTATGTGGAGCACATTATTCTGTATGGAGGGCTATGTGGGGCACATTATTCTGTATGGAGGACTATGTGGGGCCATTAATCTGTATGGAGGGCTATGTGGGGCACATTATTCTGTATGGAGGGCTATGTGGAGCACATTATTCTGTATGGAGGGCTATGTGGGGCACATTATTCTGTATGGAGGGCTATGTGGAGCACATTATTCTGTATGGAGGGCTATGTGGGGCACATTATTCTGTATGGAGGACTATGTGGGGCACATTATTCTGTATGGAGGGCTATGTGGGGCCCATTATTCTGTATGGAGGGCTATGTGGGGCACATTATTCTGTATGGAGGACTATGTGGAGCACATTATTCTGTGTGGAGGGCTATGTGGAGCACATTATTCTGTATGGAGGGCTATGTGGGGCCCATTATTCTGTATGGAGGGCTATGTGGGGCACATTATTCTGTATGGAGGGCTATGTGGGGCACATTATTCTGTATGGAGGGCTATGTGGAGCACATTATTCTGTATGGAGGGCTATGTGGGGACATTATTCTGTATGGAGGGCTATGTGGGGCACATTATTCTGTATGGAGGGCTATGTGGGGCCCATTATTCTGTATAGAGGGCTATGTGGAGCACATTATTCTGTATGGAGGGCTATGTGGGGACATTATTCTGTATGGAGGGCTATGTGGAGCACATTATTCTGTATGGAGGGCTATGTGGGGCCCATTATTCTGTATGGAGGGCTATGTGGAGCACATTATTCTGTATGGAGGGCTATGTGGGGCACATTATTCTGTATGGAGGGCTATGTGGGGCACATTATTCTGTATGGAGGGCTATGTGGAGCACATTATTCTGTATGGAGAGCTATGTGGAGCACATTATTCTGTATGGAGGGCTATGTGGGGACATTATTCTGTATGGAGGGCTATGTGGAGCACATTATTCTGTATGGAGGGCTATGTGGGGCCCATTATTCTGTATGGAGGGCTATGTGGGGACATTATTCTGTATGGAGGGCTATGTGGGGCACATTATTCTATATGGAGGGCTATGTGGAGCACATTATTCTGTATGGAGGGCTATGTGGGGCACATTATTCTGTATGGAGGGCTATGTGGGGACATTATTCTGTATGGAGGGCTATGTGGGCACATTATTCTGTATGGAGGGCTATGTGGGGCCCATTATTCTGTATGGAGGGCTATGTGGGGCACATTATTCTGTATGGAGGGCTATGTGGAGCCATTATTCTGTATGGAGGGCTATGTGGGGACATTATTCTGTATGGAGGGCTATGTGAGCCCATTATTCTGTATGGAGGGCTATGTGGGGACATTATTCTGTATGGAGGACTATGTGGAGCACATTATTCTGTATGGAGGGCTATGTGGGGACATTATTCTGTATGGAGGGCTATGTGGAGCACATTATTCTGTATGGAGGGCTATGTGGGGCACATTATTCTGTATGGAGGGCTATGTGGAGCACATTATTCTGTATGGAGGGCTATGTGGGGCACATTATTCTGTATGGAGGGCTATGTGGAGCACATTATTCTGTATGGAGGGCTATGTGGAGCACATTATTCTGTATGGAGGGCTATGTGGGGCACATTATTCTGTATGGAGGACTATGTGGAGCACATTATTCTGTATGGAGGACTATGTGGGGCACATTATTCTGTATGGAGGGCTATGTGGGGCCCATTATTCTGTATGGAGGGCTATGTGGAGCACATTATTCTGTATGGAGGGCTATGTGGAGCACATTATTCTGTATGGAGGGCTATGTGGAGCACATTATTCTGTATGGAGGGCTATGTGGGGCCCATTATTCTGTATGGAGGGCTATGTGGAGCACATTATTCTGTATGGAGGGCTATGTGGGGCACATTATTCTGTATGGAGGACTATGTGGGGCACATTATTCTGTATGGAGGGCTATGTGGAGCACATTATTCTGTATGGAGGACTATGTGGAGCACATTATTCTGTATGGAGGGCTATGTGGGGCCCATTATTCTGTATGGAGGGCTATGTGGAGCACATTATTCTGTATGGAGGGCTATGTGGGGCCCATTATTCTGTATGGAGGGCTATGTGGAGCACATTATTCTGTATGGAGGGCTATGTGGGGCCCATTATTCTGTATGGAGGGCTATGTGGGGCCCATTATTCTGTATGGAGGGCTATGTGGAGCACATTATTCTGTATGGAGGGCTATGTGGAGCACATTATTCTGTATGGAGGGCTATGTGGAGCACATTATTCTGTATGGAGGGCTATGTGGGGCCCATTATTCTGTATGGAGGGCTATGTGGGGCCCATTATTCTGTATGGAGGGCTATGTGGAGCACATTATTCTGTATGGAGGGCTATGTGGAGCACATTATTCTGTATGGAGGGCTATGTGGAGCACATTATTCTGTATGGAGGGCTATGTGGGGCCCATTATTCTGTATGGAGGGCTATGTGGAGCACATTATTCTGTATGGAGGGCTATGTGGAGCACATTATTCTGTATGGAGGGCTATGTGGGGCACATTATTCTGTATGGAGGGCTATGTGGGGGCCATTATTCTGTATGGAGGGCTATGTGGAGCACATTATTCTGTATGGAGGGCTATGTGGGCACATTATTCTGTATGGAGGGCTATGTGGGGCACATTATTCTGTATGGAGGGCTATGTGGAGCACATTATTCTGTATGGAGGGCTATGTGGAGCACATTATTCTGTATGGAGGGCTATGTGGGGCCATTATTCTGTATGGAGGGCTATGTGGAGCACATTATTCTGTATGGAGGGCTATGTGGAGCACATTATTCTGTATGGAGGGCTATGTGGGGCACATTATTCTGTATGGAGGGCTATGTGGAGCACATTATTCTGTATGGAGGGCTATGTGGAGCACATTATACTGTATGGAGGGCTATGTGGGGCCATTATTCTGTATGGAGGGCTATGTGGAGCACATTATTCTGTATGGAGGGCTATGTGGAGCACATTATTCTGTATGGAGGGCTATGTGGGGCACATTATTCTGTATGGAGGACTATGTGGGGCACATTATTCTGTATGGAGGGCTATGTGGGGCACATTATTCTGTATGGAGGGCTATGTGGGGCACATTATTCTGTATGGAGGGCTATGTGGGGCACATTATTCTGTATGGAGGGCTATGTGGGGCCCATTATTCTGTATGGAGGGCTATGTGGAGCACATTATTCTGTATGGAGGGCTATGTGGGCACATTATTCTGTATGGAGGGCTATGTGGAGCACATTATTCTGTATGGAGGACTATGTGGGGCACATTATTCTGTATGGAGGGCTATGTGGGGCCCATTATTCTGTATGGAGGGCTATGTGGAGCACATTATTCTGTATGGAGGGCTATGTGGGCACATTATTCTGTATGGAGGGCTATGTGGAGCACATTATTCTGTATGGAGGGCTATGTGGAGCACATTATTCTGTATGGAGGGCTATGTGGGGACATTATTCTGTATGGAGGGCTATGTGGGGCACATTATTCTGTATGGAGGGCTATGTGGAGCACATTATTCTGTATGGAGGGCTATGTGGGGCACATTATTCTGTATGGAGGACTATGTGGAGCACATTATTCTGTATGGAGGATTATGTGGAGCACATTATTCTGTATGGAGGGCTATGTGGAGCACATTATTCTGTATGGAGGGGTATGTGGGCCCATTATTCTGTATGGAGGGCTATGTGGAGCACATTATTCTGTATGGAGGGCTATGTGGAGCACATTATTCTGTATGGAGGGCTATGTGGAGCACATTATTCTGTATGGAGGATTATGTGGAGCACATTATTCTGTATGGAGGGCTATGTGGAGCACATTATTCTGTATGGAGGGCTATGTGGGGCCATTATTCTGTATGGAGGACTATGTGGGGCCCATTATTCTGTATGGAGGGTTATGTGGAGCACATTATTCTGTATGGAGGGCTATGTGGGGCACATTATTCTGTATGGAGGACTATGTGGGGCACATTATTCTGTATGGAGGGCTATGTGGAGCACATTATTCTGTATGGAGGGCTATGTGGAGCACATTATTCTGTATGGAGGATTATGTGGAGCACATTATTCTGTATGGAGGGCTATGTGGAGCACATTATTCTGTATGGAGGACTATGTGGAGCACATTATTCTGTATGGAGGGCTATGTGGGGCACATTATTCTGTATGGAGGGCTATGTGGAGCACATTATTCTGTATGGAGGGCTATGTGGTGCACATTATTCTGTATGGAGGGCTATGTGGTGCACATTATTCTGTATGGAGGGCTATGTGGGGCCCACATTATTCTGTATGGAGGGCTATGTGGAGCACATTATTCTGTATGGAGAGCTATGTGGAGCACATTATTCTGTATGGAGGGCTATGTGGGGACATTATTCTGTATGGAGGGCTATGTGGGCACATTATTCTGTATGGAGGGCTATGTGGAGCACATTATTCTGTATGGAGGGCTATGTGGAGCACATTATTCTGTATGGAGGGCTATGTGGAGCACATTATTCTGTATGGAGGGCTATGTGGGGCCATTATTCTGTATGGAGGGCTATGTGGGGTACATTATTCTGTATGGAGGGATATGTGGAGCACATTATTCTGTATGGAGGGCTATGTGGGGCACATTATTCTGTATGGAGGGCTATGTGGGGCACATTATTCTGTATGGAGGGCTATGTGGGGACATTATTCTGTATGGAGGGCTATGTGGGGCACATTATTCTGTATGGAGGGCTATGTGGAGCACATTATTCTATATGGAGGGCTATGTGGAGCACATTATTCTGTATGGAGGGCTATGTGGGGCACATTATTCTGTATGGCGGGCTATGTGGAGCCATTATTCTGTATGGAGGGCTATGTGGGGCACATTATTCTGTATGGAGGGCTATGTGGGGCACATTATTCTGTATGGAGGGCTATGTGGAGCACATTATTCTGTATGGAGGGCTATGTGGAGCACATTATTCTGTATGGAGGGCTATGTGGGTACATTATTCTGTATGGAGGGCTATGTGGAGCACATTATTCTGTATGGAGGGCTATGTGGAGCACATTATTCTGTATGGAGGGCTATGTGGAGCACATTATTCTGTATGGAGGGCTATGTGGAGCACATTATTCTGTATGGAGGGCTATGTGGAGCACATTATTCTGTATGGAGGGCTATGTGGAGCACATTATTCTGTATGGAGGGCTATGTGGAGCACATTATTCTGTATGGAGGGCTATGTGGAGCACATTATTCTGTATGGAGGGCTATGTGGAGCACATTATTCTGTATGGAGGGCTATGTGGGGCACATTATTCTGTATGGAGGGCTATGTGGGGCACATTATTCTGTATGGAGGGCTATGTGGAGCACATTATTCTGTATGGAGGGCTATGTGGAGCACATTATTCTGTATGGAGGGCTATGTGGGGTACATTATTCTGTATGGAGGGCTATGTGGGGCACATTATTCTGTATGGAGAGCTATGTGGGGCACATTATTCTGTATGGAGGGCTATGTGGAGCACATTATTCTGTATGGAGGGCTATGTGGAGCACATTATTCTGTATGGAGGGCTATGTGGGGTACATTATTCTGTATGGAGGGCTATGTGGGGCACATTATTCTGTATGGAGAGCTATGTGGGGCACATTATTCTGTATGGAGGGCTATGTGGTGCACATTATTCTGTATGGAGGGCTATGTGGGGCACATTATTCTGTATGGAGGGCTATGTGGGGACATTATTCTGTATGGAGGGCTATGTGGGGCCCCTTATTCTGTATGGAGGGCTATGTGGGCACATTATTCTGTATGGAGGGCTATGTGGGGCACATTATTCTGTATGGAGGGCTATGTGGAGCACATTATTCTGTATGGAGGGCTATGTGGAGCACATTATTCTGTATGGAGGGCTATGTGGAGCACATTATTCTGTATGGAGGGCTATGTGGGGCACATTATTCTGTATGGAGGGCTATGTGGGGACATTATTCTGTATGGAGGGCTATGTGGGGCACATTATTCTGTATGGAGGGCTATGTGGGGCACATTATTCTGTATGGAGGGCTATGTGGGGACATTATTCTGTATGGAGGGCTATGTGGGCACATTATTCTGTATGGAGGGCTATGTGGAGCACATTATTCTGTATGGAGGACTATGTGGGGCCCATTATTCTGTATGGAGGGCTATGTGGAGCACATTATTCTGTATGGAGGGCTATGTGGGGCACATTATTCTGTATGGAGGGCTATGTGGGGCACATTATTCTGTATGGAGGGCTATGTGGAGCACATTATTCTGTATGGAGGACTATGTGGAGCACATTATTCTGTATGGAGGGCTATGTGGGGACATTATTCTGTATGGAGGGCTATGTGGGGCACATTATTCTGTATGGAGGGCTATGTGGGGCACATTATTCTGTATGGAGGGCTATGTGGGGACATTATTCTGTATGGAGGGCTATGTGGAGCACATTATTCTGTATGGAGGGCTATGTGGAGCACATTATTCTGTATGGAGGGCTATGTGGGGTACATTATTCTGTATGGAGGGCTATGTGGAGCACATTATTCTGTATGGAGGACTATGTGGGGCCATTATTCTGTATGGAGGGCTATGTGGAGCACATTATTCTGTATGGAGGGCTATGTGGAGCACATTATTCTGTATGGAGGGCTATGTGGAGCACATTATTCTGTATGGAGGGCTATGTGGAGCACATTATTCTGTATGGAGGGCTATGTGGAGCACATTATTCTGTATGGAGGGCTATGTGGGGCACATTATTCTGTATGGAGGGCTATGTGGGGCACATTATTCTGTATGGAGGGCTATGTGGAGCACATTATTCTGTATGGAGGGCTATGTGGGGCACATTATTCTGTATGGAGGGCTATGTGGAGCAAATTATTCTGTATGGAGGGCTATGTGGAGCACATTATTCTGTATGGAGGGCTATGTGGGGCCCATTATTCTGTATGGAGGGCTATGTGGAGCACATTATTCTGTATGGAGGGCTATGTGGAGCACATTATTCTGTATGGAGGGCTATGTGGAGCACATTATTCTGTATGGAGGGCTATGTGGGGCACATTATTCTGTATGGAGGGCTATGTGGGGCACATTATTCTGTATGGAGGGCTATGTGGGGCACATTATTCTGTATGGAGGGCTATGTGGGGCACATTATTCTGTATGGAGGGCTATGTGGGGCACATTATTCTGTATGGAGGGCTATGTGGAGCACATTATTCTGTATGGAGGGCTATGTGGAGCACATTATTCTGTATGGAGGGCTATGTGGAGCACATTATTCTGTATGGAGGGCTATGTGGGGACATTATTCTGTATGGAGGGCTATGTGGGGCACATTATTCTGTATGGAGGGCTATGTGGGGCCCATTATTCTGTATGGAGGACTATGTGGAGCACATTATTCTGTATGGAGGGCTATGTGGGGCCATTATTCTGTATGGAGGACTATGTGGAGCACATTATTCTGTATGGAGGACTATGTGGAGCACATTATTCTGTATGGAGGGATATGTGGGGCCATTATTCTGTATGGAGGGCTATGTGGGGACATTTTTCTGTATGGAGGGCTATGTGGAGCACATTATTCTGTATGGAGGGCTATGTGGAGCACATTATTCTGTATGGAGGGCTATGTGAGGACATTATTCTGTATGGAGGGATATGTGGGGCCATTATTCTGTATGGAGGGCTATGTGGGGACATTATTCTGTATGGAGGGCTATGTGGGGACATTATTCTGTATGGAGGGCTATGTGGAGCACATTATTCTGTATGGAGGGCTATGTGGAGCACATTATTCTGTATGGAGGGCTATGTGGAGCCCATTATTCTGTATGGAGGACTATGTGGAGCACATTATTCTGTATGGAGGGATATGTGGGGCCATTATTCTGTATGGAGGGCTATGTGGGGACATTATTCTGTATGGAGGGCTATGTGGAGCACATTATTCTGTATGGAGGGCTATGTGGAGCACATTATTCTGTATGGAGGACTATGTGGGTACATTATTCTGTATGGAGGGCTATGTGGAGCCCATTATTCTGTATGGAGGGATATGTGGGGCCATTATTCTGTATGGAGGGCTATGTGGGGACATTATTCTGTATGGAGGGCTATGTGGGGACATTATTCTGTATGGAGGGCTATGTGGAGCACATTATTCTGTATGGAGGGCTATGTGGAGCACATTATTCTGTATGGAGGGCTATGTGGAGCCCATTATTCTGTATGGAGGGCTATGTGGAGCACATTATTCTGTATGGAGGGCTATGTGGGCACATTATTCTGTATGGAGGGCTATGTGGGGCACATTATTCTGTATGGAGGGCTATGTGGGGCACATTATTCTGTATGGAGGGCTATGTGGAGCACATTATTCTGTATGGAGGGCTATGTGGAGCATATTATTCTGTATGGAGGGCTATGTGGAGCACATTATTCTGTATGGAGGGCTATGTGGAGCACATTATTCTGTATGGAGGGCTATGTGGAGCCATTATTCTGTATGGAGGGCTATGTGGGGCCCATTATTCTGTATGGAGGACTATGTGGGGCCATTATTCTGTATGGAGGGCTATGTGGGGCCATTATTCTGTATGGAGGACTATGTGGGGCCATTATTCTGTATGGAGGGCTATGTGGGGCACATTATTCTGTATGGAGGGCTATGTGGGGCACATTATTCTGTATGGAGGGCTATGTGGAGCATATTATTCTGTATGGAGGGCTATGTGGAGCACATTATTCTGTATGGAGGGCTATGTGGAGCACATTATTCTGTATGGAGGGCTATGTGGAGCACATTATTCTGTATGGAGGGCTATGTGGAGCACATTATTCTGTATGGAGGGCTATGTGGAGCACATTATTCTGTATGGAGGGCTATGTGGAGCACATTATTCTGTATGGAGGGCTATGTGGAGCACATTATTCTGTATGGAGGGCTATGTGGAGCCATTATTCTGTATGGAGGGCTATGTGGGGCCCATTATTCTGTATGGAGGACTATGTGGGGCCATTATTCTGTATGGAGGGCTATGTGGGGCCATTATTCTGTATGGAGGACTATGTGGGGCCATTATTCTGTATGGAGGGCTATGTGGGGCCCATTATTCTGTATGGAGGGCTATGTGGGGCACATTATTCTGTATGGAGGGCTATGTGGGGCACATTATTCTGTATGGAGGACTATGTGGGGCCATTATTCTGTATGGAGGGCTATGTGGGGCACATTATTCTGTATGGAGGGCTATGTGGGGCCATTATTCTGTATGGAGGGCTATGTGGGGTACATTATTCTGTATGGAGGGCTATGTGGGGCACATTATTCTGTATGGAGGGCTATGTGGAGCACATTATTCTGTATGGAGGGCTATGTGGAGCACATTATTCTGTATGGAGGGCTATGTGGGGCACATTATTCTGTATGGAGGGCTATGTGGAGCACATTATTCTGTATGGAGGGCTATGTGGAGCACATTATTCTGTATGGAGGGCTATGTGGGGACATTATTCTGTATGGAGGGCTATGTGGGGCACATTATTCTGTATGGAGGGCTATGTGGGGCACATTATTCTGTATGGAGGGCTATGTGGGGCACATTATTCTGTATGGAGGGCTATGTGGAGCACATTATTCTGTATGGAGGGCTATGTGGAGCACATTATTCTGTATGGAGGGCTATGTGGAGCACATTATTCTGTATGGAGGGCTATGTGGGGCCATTATTCTGTATGGAGGGTTATGTGAGGACATTATTCTGTATGGAGGGCTATGTGAGGACATTATTCTGTATGGAGGGCTATGTGGGGCACATTATTCTGTATGGAGGGCTATGTGGAGCACATTATTCTGTATGGAGGGCTATGTGGGGCACATTATTCTGTATGGAGGGCTATGTGGAGCACATTATTCTGTATGGAGGGCTATGTGGGGCACATTATTCTGTATGGAGGGCTATGTGGAGCACATTATTCTGTATGGAGGGCTATGTGGGGCACATTATTCTGTATGGAGGGCTATGTGGAGCACATTATTCTGTATGGAGGGCTATGTGGGGACATTATTCTGTATGGAGGGCTATGTGGAGCACATTATTCTGTATGGAGGGCTATGTGGGGCACATTATTCTGTATGGTGGGCTATGTGGGGCCCATTATTCTGTATAGAGCACTATGTGGAGCACATTATTCTGTATGGAGGGCTATGTGGAGCACATTATTCTGTATGGAGGGCTATGTGGAGCACATTATTCTGTATGGAGGGCTATGTGGGGACATTATTCTGTATGGAGGGCTATGTGGGGCACATTATTCTGTATGGAGGGCTATGTGGGCACATTATTCTGTATGGAGGGCTATGTGGGGCACATTATTCTGTATGGAGGGCTATGTGGGGCACATTATTCTGTATGGAGGGCTATGTGGAGCACATTATTCTGTATGGAGGGCTATGTGGAGCACATTATTCTGTATGGTGGGCTATGTGGGGCCCATTATTCTGTATGGAGGGCTATGTGGGGCCCATTATTCTGTATGGAGGGCTATGTGGAGCACATTATTCTGTATGGTGGGCTATGTGGAGCACATTATTCTGTATGGAGGGCTATGTGGAGCACATTATTCTGTATGGTGGGCTATGTGGGGCCCATTATTCTGTATGGAGGGCTATGTGGGGCCCATTATTCTGTATGGAGGGCTATGTGGAGCACATTATTCTGTATGGTGGGCTATGTGGAGCACATTATTCTGTATGGAGGGCTATGTGGAGCACATTATTCTGTATGGTGGGCTATGTGGGGCCCATTATTCTGTATGGAGGACTATGTGGGGCACATTATTCTGTATGGAGGGCTATGTGGAGCACATTATTCTGTATGGTGGGCTATGTGGGGCCCATTATTCTGTATGGAGGGCTATGTGGAGCACATTATTCTGTATGGAGGGCTATGTGGAGCCCATTATTCTGTATGGAGGGCTATGTGGAGCACATTATTCTGTATGGTGGGCTATGTGGGGCACATTATTCTGTATGGAGGGCTATGTGGGGCACATTATTCTGTATGGAGGGCTATGTGGAGCACATTATTCTGTATGGAGGGCTATGTGGGGCACATTATTCTGTATGGTGGGCTATGTGGGGCCCATTATTCTGTATGGAGGGCTATGTGGAGCACATTATTCTGTATGGAGGGCTATGTGGAGCCCATTATTCTGTATGGAGGGCTATGTGGAGCACATTATTCTGTATGGTGGGCTATGTGGGGCCCATTATTCTGTATGGAGGACTATGTGGGGCACATTATTCTGTATGGAGGGCTATGTGGGGCACATTATTCTGTATGGAGGGCTATGTGGAGCACATTATTCTGTATGGAGGGCTATGTGGAGCACATTATTCTGTATGGAGGGCTATGTGGGGACATTATTCTGTATGGAGGGCTATGTGGGGCACATTATTCTGTATGGAGGGCTATGTGGAGCCCATTATTCTGTATGGAGGGCTATGTGGGGCACATTATTCTGTATGGAGGGCTATGTGGGCACATTATTCTGTATGGAGGGCTATGTGGAGCACATTATTCTGTATGGAGGGCTATGTGGGGCACATTATTCTGTATGGAGGGCTATGTGGAGCACATTATTCTGTATGGAGGACTATGTGGAGCACATTATTCTGTATGGAGGGCTATGTGGAGCATATTATTCTGTATGGAGGGCTATGTGGGGCCATTATTCTGTATGGAGGGCTATGTGGAGCACATTATTCTGTATGGAGGACTATGTGGAGCACATTATTCTGTATGGAGGGCTATGTGGAGCACATTATTCTGTATGGAGGGCTATGTGGAGCACATTATTCTGTATGGAGGGCTATGTGGAGCACATTATTCTGTATGGAGGGCTATGTGGGGCCCATTATTCTGTATGGAGGGCTATGTGGAGCACATTATTCTGTATGGAGGGCTATGTGGAGCACATTATACTGTATGGAGGGCTATGTGGAGCACATTATTCTGTATGGAGGGCTATGTGGGGCCATTATTCTGTATGGAGGGCTATGTGGGGACATTATTCTGTATGGAGGGCTATGTGGAGCACATTATTCTGTATGGAGGGCTATGTGGGGACATTATTCTGTATGGAGGGCTATGTGGAGCACATTATTCTGTATGGAGGGCTATGTGGAGCACATTATTCTGTATGGAGGGCTATGTGGGGCACATTATTCTGTATGGAGGGCTATGTGGGGCACATTATTCTGTATGGAGGGCTATGTGGGGCACATTATTCTGTATGGAGGGCTATGTGGAGCACATTATTCTGTATGGAGGGCTATGTGGGGCACATTATTCTGTATGGAGGGCTATGTGGGGCACATTATTCTGTATGGAGGGCTATGTGGGGCACATTATTCTGTATGGAGGGCTATGTGGGGCCCATTATTCTGTATGGAGGGCTATGTGGGGCACATTATTCTGTATGGAGGACTATGTGGAGCACATTATTCTGTATGGAGGGCTATGTGGGGCACATTATTCTGTATGGAGGGCTATGTGGGGCCATTATTCTGTATGGAGGGCTATGTGGGGCACATTATTCTGTATGGAGGGCTATGTGGGGCCATTATTCTGTATGGAGGGCTATGTGGAGCACATTATTCTGTATGGAGGGCTATGTGGAGCACATTATTCTGTATGGAGGGCTATGTGGAGCACATTATTCTGTATGGAGGACTATGTGGAGCACATTATTCTGTATGGAGGGCTATGTGGGGCACATTATTCTGTATGGTGGGCTATGTGGAGCACATTATTCTGTATGGAGAGCTATGTGGAGCACATTAATCTGTATGGAGGGCTATGTGGAGCACATTATTCTGTATGGAGGGCTATGTGGGGCACATTATTCTGTATGGAGAGCTATGTGGGGCACATTATTCTGTATGGAGGGCTATGTGGTGCACATTATTCTGTATGGAGGGCTATGTGGAGCCCATTATTCTGTATGGAGGGCTATGTGGGGCACATTATTCTGTATGGAGGGCTATGTGGGGCACATTATTCTGTATGGAGAGCTATGTGGGGCACATTATTCTGTATGGAGGGCTATGTGGAGCACATTATTCTGTATGGAGGGCTATGTGGGGCACATTATTCTGTATGGAGGGCTATGTGGGGCACATTATTCTGTATGGAGAGCTATGTGGGGCACATTATTCTGTATGGAGGGCTATGTGGAGCACATTATTCTGTATGGAGGGCTATGTGGAGCACATTATTCTGTATGGAGGGCTATGTGGGGCCCATTATTCTGTATGGAGGGCTATGTGGGGCACATTATTCTGTATGGAGGGCTATGTGGGGCCCATTATTCTGTATAGAGCACTATGTGGAGCACATTATTCTGTATGGAGGGCTATGTGGGGCCCATTATTCTGTATAGAGCACTATGTGGAGCACATTATTCTGTATGGAGGGCTATGTGGGGCCCATTATTCTGTATGGAGGACTATGTGGAGCACATTATTCTGTATGGAGGGCTATGTGGTGCACATTATTCTGTATGGTGGGCTATGTGGAGCACATTATTCTGTATGGAGGGCTATGTGGGCACATTATTCTGTATGGAGGGCTATGTGGTGCACATTATTCTGTATGGAGGGCTATGTGGAGCACATTATTCTGTATGGAGGGCTATGTGGGCACATTATTCTGTATGGAGGGCTATGTGGGGCACATTATTCTGTATGGAGGGCTATGTGGAGCACATTATTCTGTATGGAGGGCTATGTGGAGCACATTATTCTGTATGGAGGGCTATGTGGGGCACATTATTCTGTATGGAGGGCTATGTGGGGCACATTATTCTGTATGGAGGGCTATGTGGGGCCCATTATTCTGTATGGAGGGCTATGTGGGGACATTATTCTGTATGGAGGGCTATGTGGAGCACATTATTCTGTATGGAGGGCTATGTGGGGACATTATTCTGTATGGAGGGCTATGTGGGGCACATTATTCTGTATGGAGGGCTATGTGGGGCACATTATTCTGTATGGAGGGCTATGTGGGGCACATTATTCTGTATGGAGGGCTATGTGGGGCCCATTATTCTGTATGGAGGGCTATGTGGGGACATTATTCTGTATGGAGGGCTATGTGGAGCACATTATTCTGTATGGAGGGCTATGTGGGGACATTATTCTGTATGGAGGGCTATGTGGAGCACATTATTCTGTATGGAGGGCTATGTGGAGCACATTATTCTGTATGGAGGGCTATGTGGGGCCCATTATTCTGTATAGAGCACTATGTGGAGCACATTATTCTGTATGGAGGGCTATGTGGGGCCATTATTCTGTATGGAGGGCTATGTGGGGCACATTATTCTGTATGGAGGGCTATGTGGAGCACATTATTCTGTATGGAGGGCTATGTGGGGCACATTATTCTGTATGGAGGACTATGTGGAGCACATTATTCTGTATGGAGGGCTATGTGGAGCACATTATTCTGTATGGAGGGCTATGTGGGGCACATTATTCTGTATGGAGGGCTATGTGGGGCACATTATTCTGTATGGAGGGCTATGTGGAGCACATTATTCTGTGTGGAGGGCTATGTGGAGCACATTATTCTGTATGGAGGGCTATGTGGAGCACATTATTCTGTATGGAGGGCTATGTGGAGCACATTATTCTGTATGGAGGGCTATGTGGGGCACATTATTCTGTATGGAGGGCTATGTGGTGCACATTATTCTGTGTGGAGGACTATGTGGAGCACATTATTCTGTGTGGAGGACTATGTGGGGACATTATTCTGTATGGAGGGCTATGTGGAGCACATTATTCTGTATGGAGGGCTATGTGGGGACATTATTCTGTATGGAGGGCTATGTGGGGACATTATTCTGTATGGAGGGCTATGTGGAGCACATTATTCTGTATGGAGGACTATGTGGGGACATTATTCTGTATGGAGGGCTATGTGGGGACATTATTCTGTATGGAGGGCTATGTGGAGCACATTATTCTGTATGGAGGGCTATGTGGGGACATTATTCTGTATGGAGGGCTATGTGGGGACATTATTCTGTATGGAGGGCTATGTGGGGACATTATTCTGTATGGAGGGCTATGTGGAGCACATTATTCTGTATGGAGGGCTATGTGGAGCACATTATTCTGTATGGAGGGCTATGTGGGGCCCATTATTCTGTATGGAGGACTATGTGGAGCACATTATTCTGTATGGAGGGCTATGTGGGGCACATTATTCTGTATGGAGGGCTATGTGGGGCCATTATTCTGTATGGAGGGCTATGTGGGGCACATTATTCTGTATGGAGGGCTATGTGGAGCACATTATTCTGTATGGAGAGCTATGTGGAGCACATTATTCTGTATGGAGGACTATGTGGGGACATTATTCTGTATGGAGGGCTATGTGGGGCCATTATTCTGTATGGAGGGCTATGTGGAGCACATTATTCTGTATGGAGGACTATGTGGGGCCATTATTCTGTATGGAGGACTATGTGGGGCCATTATTCTGTATGGAGGGCTATGTGGAGCACATTATTCTGTATGGAGGACTATGTGGGGCCATTATTCTGTATGGAGGGCTATGTGGGGACATTATTCTGTATGGAGGGTTATGTGGAGCACATTATTCTGTATGGAGGGCTATGTGGAGCACATTATTCTGTATGGAGGGCTATGTGGTGCACATTATTCTGTATGGAGGGCTATGTGGAGCACATTATTCTGTATGGAGGGCTATGTGGAGCACATTATTCTGTATGGAGGGCTATGTGGAGCACATTATTCTGTATGGAGGGCTATGTGGAGCCCATTATTCTGTATGGAGGGCTATGTGGGGCACATTATTCTGTATGGAGGGCTATGTGGAGCACATTATTCTGTATGGAGGGCTATGTGGGGCACATTATTCTGTATGGAGAGCTATGTGGAGCACATTATTCTGTATGGAGGGCTATGTGGAGCACATTATTCTGTATGGAGGGCTATGTGGAGCACACTATTCTGTATGGAGGGCTATGTGGAGCCCATTATTCTGTATGGAGGGTTATGTGGAGCACATTATTCTGTATGGAGGGCTATGTGGGGCACATTATTCTGTATGGAGGGCTATGTGGAGCACATTATTCTGTATGGAGGGCTATGTGGAGCACATTATTCTGTATGGAGGACTATGTGGAGCACATTATTCTGTATGGAGGGCTATGTGGGGACATTATTCTGTATGGAGGGATATGTGGGGACATTATTCTGTATGGAGGGCTATGTGGAGCACATTATTCTGTATGGAGGACTATGTGGAGCACATTATTCTGTATGGAGGGCTATGTGGGGACATTATTCTGTATGGAGGGCTATGTGGAGCACATTATTCTGTATGGAGGACTATGTGGAGCACATTATTCTGTATAGAGCACTATGTGGAGCACATTATTCTGTATGGAGGGCTATGTGGAGCACATTATTCTGTATGGAGGGCTATGTGGGGCCATTATTCTGTATGGAGGGCTATGTGGAGCACATTATTCTGTATGGAGGGCTATGTGGAGCACATTATTCTGTATGGAGGGCTATGTGGGGCACATTATTCTGTATGGAGGGCTATGTGGAGCACATTATTCTGTATGGAGGGCTATGTGGAGCACATTATTCTGTATGGAGGGCTATGTGGTGCCCATTATTCTGTATGGAGGGCTATGTGGGGCACATTATTCTGTATGGAGGGCTATGTGGAGCACATTATTCTGTATGGAGGGCTATGTGGAGCCCATTATTCTGTATGGAGGGCTATGTGGGGCACATTATTCTGTATGGAGGGCTATGTGGGGCCATTATTCTGTATGGAGGGCTATGTGGGGCACATTATTCTGTATGGAGGGCTATGTGGAGCACATTATTCTGTATGGAGGGCTATGTGGAGCACATTATTCTGTATGGAGGGCTATGTGGAGCACATTATTCTGTATGGAGGGCTATGTGGGGCCATTATTCTGTATGGAGGGCTATGTGGAGCACATTATTCTGTATGGAGGGCTATGTGGGGACATTATTCTGTATGGAGGGCTATGTGGAGCACATTATTCTGTATGGAGGGCTATGTGGAGCACATTATTCTGTATGGAGGGCTATGTGGGGCCCATTATTCTGTATGGAGGGCTATGTGGGGCCATTATTCTGTATGGAGGACTATGTGGGGCCATTATTCTGTATGGAGGGCTATGTGGGGCCCATTATTCTGTATGGAGGGCTATGTGGGGCCCATTATTCTGTATGGAGGGCTATGTGGGGCCCATTATTCTGTATGGAGGGCTATGTGGGGCCCATTATTCTGTATGGAGGGCTATGTGGGGCCCATTATTCTGTATGGAGGGCTATGTGGGGCCATTATTCTGTATGGAGGACTATGTGGGGCCATTATTCTGTATGGAGGGCTATGTGGAGCACATTATTCTGTATGGAGGGCTATGTGGAGCACATTATTCTGTATGGAGGGCTATGTGGAGCACATTATTCTGTATGGAGGGCTATGTGGAGCACATTATTCTGTATGGAGGGCTATGTGGGGCCATTATTCTGTATGGAGGGTTATGTGGGGCACATTATTCTGTATGGAGGGCTATGTGGAGCCCATTATTCTGTATGGAGGGCTATGTGGAGCCCATTATTCTGTATGGAGGGTTATGTGGAGCACATTATTCTGTATGGAGGGCTATGTGGGGCCATTATTCTGTATGGAGGGCTATGTGGGGCCCATTATTCTGTATGGAGGGCTATGTGGAGCACATTATTCTGTATGGAGGGCTATGTGGAGCACATTATTCTGTATGGAGGGCTATGTGGAGCACATTATTCTGTATGGAGGGCTATGTGGAGCCCATTATTCTGTATGGAGGGCTATGTGGGGCCATTATTCTGTATGGAGGGCTATGTGGAGCCCATTATTCTGTATGGAGGGCTATGTGGGGCCATTATTCTGTATGGAGGGCTATGTGGAGCACATTATTCTGTATGGAGGGGTATGTGGGGCACATTATTCTGTATGGAGGGCTATGTGGGGCACATTATTCTGTATGGAGGGCTATGTGGAGCACATTATTCTGTATAGAGGGCTATGTGGGGCCCATTATTCTGTATGGAGGGCTATGTGGAGCACATTATTCTGTATGGAGGGCTATGTGGGGCACATTATTCTGTATGGAGGGCTATGTGGGGCACATTATTCTGTATGGAGGGCTATGTGGGGCACATTATTCTGTATGGAGGGCTATGTGGGGCCCATTATTCTGTATGGAGGGCTATGTGGAGCACATTATTCTGTATGGAGGGCTATGTGGGGCACATTATTCTGTATGGAGGGCTATGTGGAGCACATTATTCTGTATGGAGGGCTATGTAGAGCACATTATTCTGTATGGAGGGCTATGTGGAGCACATTATTCTGTATGGAGGGCTATGTGGGGCACATTATTCTGTATGGAGGGCTATGTGGGGCACATTATTCTGTATGGAGGGCTATGTGGGCCCATTATTCTGTATGGAGGGCTATGTGGGGACATTATTCTGTATGGAGGACTATGTGGAGCACATTATTCTGTATGGAGGGCTATGTGGAGCACATTATTCTGTATGGAGGGCTATGTGGGGCCATTATTCTGTATGGAGGGCTATGTGGAGCACATTATTCTGTATGGAGGGCTATGTGGGGACATTATTCTGTATGGAGGACTATGTGGGGCACATTATTCTGTATGGAGGACTATGTGGGGCCATTATTCTGTATGGAGGACTATGTGGGGCACATTATTCTGTATGGAGGGCTATGTGGGGACATTATTCTGTATGGAGGGCTATGTGGAGCACATTATTCTGTATGGAGGGCTATGTGGAGCACATTATTCTGTATGGAGGGCTATGTGGGGCCCATTATTCTGTATGGAGGGCTATGTGGGGCCATTATTCTGTATGGAGGACTATGTGGGGCCATTATTCTGTATGGAGGGCTATGTGGGGCCCATTATTCTGTATGGAGGGCTATGTGGGGCCCATTATTCTGTATGGAGGGCTATGTGGACACATTATTCTGTATGGAGGGCTATGTGGAGCCCATTATTCTGTATGGAGGGCTATGTGGAGCACATTATTCTGTATGGAGGGCTATGTGGAGCCCATTATTCTGTATGGAGGGTTATGTGGAGCACATTATTCTGTATGGAGGGCTATGTGGAGCACATTATTCTGTATGGAGGGCTATGTGGAGCCCATTATTCTGTATGGAGGGTTATGTGGGGCACATTATTCTGTATGGAGGGCTATGTGGAGCACATTATTCTGTATGGAGGGCTATGTGGAGCCCATTATTCTGTATGGAGGGTTATGTGGAGCACATTATTCTGTATGGAGGGCTATGTGGGGCCATTATTCTGTATGGAGGGCTATGTGGAGCACATTATTCTGTATGGAGGGCTATGTGGAGCACATTATTCTGTATGGAGGGCTATGTGGAGCCCATTATTCTGTATGGAGGGCTATGTGGGGCCATTATTCTGTATGGAGGGCTATGTGGAGCCCATTATTCTGTATGGAGGGCTATGTGGGGCCATTATTCTGTATGGAGGGCTATGTGGAGCACATTATTCTGTATGGAGGGGTATGTGGGGCACATTATTCTGTATGGAGGGCTATGTGGGGCACATTATTCTGTATGGAGGGCTATGTGGAGCACATTATTCTGTATAGAGGGCTATGTGGGGCCCATTATTCTGTATGGAGGGCTATGTGGAGCACATTATTCTGTATGGAGGGCTATGTGGGGCACATTATTCTGTATGGAGGGCTATGTGGGGCACATTATTCTGTATGGAGGGCTATGTGGGGCACATTATTCTGTATGGAGGGCTATGTGGGGCCCATTATTCTGTATGGAGGGCTATGTGGAGCACATTATTCTGTATGGAGGGCTATGTGGAGCACATTATTCTGTATGGAGGGCTATGTGGAGCACATTATTCTGTATGGAGGGCTATGTGGAGCACATTATTCTGTATGGAGGGCTATGTGGGGCCCATTATTCTGTATGGAGGGCTATGTGGAGCACATTATTCTGTATGGAGGGCTATGTGGAGCACATTATTCTGTATGGAGGACTATGTGGAGCACATTATTCTGTATGGAGGGCTATGTGGGGCACATTATTCTGTATGGAGGGCTATGTGGGCCCATTATTCTGTATGGAGGGCTATGTGGAGCACATTATTCTGTATGGAGGGCTATGTAGAGCACATTATTCTGTATGGAGGGCTATGTGGAGCACATTATTCTGTATGGAGGGCTATGTGGGGCACATTATTCTGTATGGAGGGCTATGTGGGGCACATTATTCTGTATGGAGGGCTATGTGGGCCCATTATTCTGTATGGAGGGCTATGTGGGGACATTATTCTGTATGGAGGGCTATGTGGGCACATTATTCTGTATGGAGGGCTATGTGGAGCACATTATTCTGTATGGAGGGCTATGTGGAGCACATTATTCTGTATGGAGGGCTATGTGGGCCCATTATTCTGTATGGAGGGCTATGTGGGGACATTATTCTGTATGGAGGGCTATGTGGGCACATTATTCTGTATGGAGGGCTATGTGGGGCACATTATTCTGTATGGAGAGCTATGTGGAGCACATTATTCTGTATGGAGGGGTATGTGGGGCACATTATTCTGTATGGAGGGCTATGTGGAGCACATTATTCTGTATGGAGGGCTATGTGGAGCACATTATTCTGTATGGAGGGCTATGTGGAGCACATTATTCTGTATGGAGGGCTATGTGGAGCACATTATTCTGTATGGAGGGCTATGTGGAGCACATTATTCTGTATGGAGGGCTATGTGGAGCACATTATTCTGTATGGAGGGCTATGTGGAGCACATTATTCTGTATGGAGGAGTATGTGGAGCACATTATTCTGTATGGAGGACTATGTGGAGCACATTATTCTGTATGGAGGGCTATGTGGGGCACATTATTCTGTATGGAGGGCTATGTGGGGCCCATTATTCTGTATGGAGGGCTATGTGGGGCACATTATTCTGTATGGAGGGCTATGTGGAGCACATTATTCTGTATGGAGGGCTATGTGGAGCACATTATTCTGTATGGAGGGCTATGTGGAGCACATTATTCTGTATGGAGGGCTATGTGGAGCCCATTATTCTGTATGGAGGGCTATGTGGAGCACATTATTCTGTATGGAGGGCTATGTGGGGCACATTATTCTGTATGGAGGGCTATGTGGGGCACATTATTCTGTATGGAGGGCTATGTGGGGCCCATTATTCTGTATGGAGGGCTATGTGGGGCACATTATTCTGTATGGAGGGCTATGTGGAGCACATTATTCTGTATGGAGGGCTATGTGGAGCACATTATTCTGTATGGAGGGCTATGTGGGGCACATTATTCTGTATGGAGGGATATGTGGAGCACATTATTCTGTATGGAGGGCTATGTGGGGCACATTATTCTGTATGGAGGGATATGTGGAGCACATTATTCTGTATGGAGGGCTATGTGGGGCCCATTATTCTGTATGGAGGGCTATGTGGGGCACATTATTCTGTATGGAGGGCTATGTGGGGCACATTATTCTGTATGGAGGGCTATGTGGAGCACATTATTCTGTATGGAGGGCTATGTGGAGCACATTATTCTGTATGGAGGGCTATGTGGGGCCCATTATTCTGTATGGAGGGCTATGTGGAGCACATTATTCTGTATGGAGGGCTATGTGAGGCACATTATTCTGTATGGAGGGCTATGTGGAGCACATTATTCTGTATGAAGGGCTATGTGGAGCACATTATTCTGTATGGAGGGCTATGTGGGGACATTATTCTGTATGGAGGGCTATGTGGAGCACATTATTCTGTATAGAGCACTATGTGGAGCACATTATTCTGTATGGAGGGCTATGTGGGGCCCATTATTCTGTATGGAGGACTATGTGGAGCACATTATTCTGTATGGAGGGCTATGTGGGGCACATTATTCTGTATGGAGGGCTATGTGGAGCACATTATTCTGTATGGAGGGCTATGTGGAGCACATTATTCTGTATGGAGGGCTATGTGGAGCACATTATTCTGTATGGAGGGCTATGTGGGGCACATTATTCTGTATGGAGGACTATGTGGGGCCCATTATTCTGTATGGAGGACTATGTGGAGCACATTATTCTGTATGGAGGGCTATGTGGAGCACATTATTCTGTATGGGGGGCTATGTGGAGCACATTATTCTGTATGGAGGGCTATGTGGAGCACATTATTCTGTATGGAGGGCTATGTGGAGCACATTATTCTGTATGGAGGGCTATGTGGGGCACATTATTCTGTATGGAGAGCTATGTGGGGACATTATTCTGTATGGAGGGCTATGTGGGGACATTATTCTGTATGGAGGACTATGTGGAGCACATTATTCTGTATGGAGGGCTATGTGGGGCCCATTATTCTGTATGGAGGGCTATGTGGGGCCCATTATTCTGTATGGAGGGCTATGTGGGGCCCATTATTCTGTATGGAGGGCTATGTGGAGCACATTATTCTGTATGGAGGGCTATGTGGGGCCCATTATTCTGTATGGAGGACTATGTGGAGCACATTATTCTGTATGGAGGGCTATGTGGGGCCCATTATTCTGTATGGAGGGCTATGTGGGGACATTATTCTGTATGGAGGGCTATGTGGGGCCCATTATTCTGTATGGAGGACTATGTGGAGCACATTATTCTGTATGGAGGGCTATGTGGAGCACATTATTCTGTATGGAGGGCTATGTGGAGCACATTATTCTGTATGGAGGGCTATGTGGAGCACATTATTCTGTATGGAGGGCTATGTGGAGCACATTATTCTGTATGGAGGGCTATGTGGGGCACATTATTCTGTATGGAGGGCTATGTGGGGCACATTATTCTGTATGGAGGGCTATGTGGAGCACATTATTCTGTATGGAGGGCTATGTGGAGCACATTATTCTGTATGGAGGGCTATGTGGGGCACATTATTCTGTATGGAGGGCTATGTGGGGTACATTATTCTGTATGGAGGGCTATGTGGAGCACATTATTCTGTATGGAGGGCTATGTGGGGTACATTATTCTGTATGGAGAGCTATGTGGAGCACATTATTCTGTATGGAGGGCTATGTGGAGCACATTATTCTGTATGGAGGGCTATGTGGAGCACATTATTCTGTATGGAGGGCTATGTGGAGCACATTATTCTGTATGGAGGACTATGTGGAGCACATTATTCTGTATGGAGGGCTATGTGGGGACATTATTCTGTATGGAGGGCTATGTGGAGCACATTATTCTGTATGGAGGGCTATGTGGAGCACATTATTCTGTATGGAGGGCTATGTGGGCACATTATTCTGTATGGAGGGCTATGTGGAGCACATTATTCTGTATGGAGGGCTATGTGGAGCACATTATTCTGTATGGAGGACTATGTGGGGCCCATTATTCTGTATGAAGGGCTATGTGGGGCACATTATTCTGTATGGAGGGCTATGTGGGGCACATTATTCTGTATGGAGGGCTATGTGGAGCACATTATTCTGTATGGAGGGCTATGTGGGGCACATTATTCTGTATGAAGGGCTATGTGGGGCACATTATTCTGTATGGAGGGCTATGTGGGGCACATTATTCTGTATGGAGGGCTATGTGGGGCACATTATTCTGTATGGAGGGCTATGTGGAGCACATTATTCTGTATGGAGGGATATGTGGAGCACATTATTCTGTATGGAGGGCTATGTGGGGCACATTATTCTGTATGGAGGGCTATGTGGGGCACATTATTCTGTATGGAGGGCTATGTGGAGCACATTATGCTGTATGGAGGGCTATGTGGGGCCCATTATTCTGTATGGAGGACTATGTGGAGCACATTATTCTGTATGGAGGGCTATGTGGGGCCCATTATTCTGTATGGAGGGCTATGTGGGGCACATTATTCTGTATGGAGGGCTATGTGGAGCACATTATTCTGTATGGAGGGCTATGTGGAGCACATTATTCTGTATGGAGGGCTATGTGGGGCACATTATTCTGTATGGAGGGCTATGTGGAGCACATTATTCTGTATGGAGGGCTATGTGGGGCACATTATTCTGTATGGAGGGCTATGTGGGGCACATTATTCTGTATGGAGGGCTATGTGGAGCACATTATTCTGTATGGAAGGCTATGTGGAGCACATTATTCTGTATGGAGGGCTATGTGGAGCACATTATTCTGTATGGAGGGCTATGTGGGGCACATTATTCTGTATGGAGGGTTATGTGGAGCACATTATTCTGTATGGAGGGCTATGTGGAGCACATTATTCTGTATGGAGGGCTATGTGGGGCCCATTATTCTGTATGGAGGACTATGTGGAGCACATTATTCTGTATGGAGGGCTATGTGGGGCCCATTATTCTGTATGGAGGGCTATGTGGGGCACATTATTCTGTATGGAGGGCTATGTGGAGCACATTATTCTGTATGGAGGGCTATGTGGGGACATTATTCTGTATGGAGGGCTATGTGGAGCACATTATTCTGTATGGAGGGCTATGTGGAGCACATTATTCTGTATGGAGGGCTATGTGGGGCCCATTATTCTGTATGGAGGACTATGTGGGGCACATTATTCTGTATGGAGGGCTATGTGGAGCACATTATTCTGTATGGAGGGCTATGTGGGGTACATTATTCTGTATGGAGGGCTATGTGGAGCACATTATTCTGTATGGAGGGCTATGTGGAGCACATTATTCTGTATGGAGGGCTATGTGGAGCACATTATTCTGTATGGAGGGCTATGTGGAGCACATTATTCTGTATGGAGGACTATGTGGGGCACATTATTCTGTATGGAGGGCTATGTGGAGCACATTATTCTGTATGGAGGGCTATGTGGAGCACATTATTCTGTATGGAGGGCTATGTGGGGACATTATACTGTATGGAGGGCTATGTGGGCACATTATTCTGTATGGAGGGCTATGTGGGGCACATTATTCTGTATGGAGAGCTATGTGGGTACATTATTCTGTATGGAGAGCTATGTGGGTACATTATTCTGTATGGAGGGCTATGTGGGGACATTATTCTGTATGGAGGGCTATGTGGGGCACATTATTCTGTATGGAGGGTTATGTGGGGCACATTATTCTGTATGGAGGGCTATGTGGAGCACATTATTCTGTATGGAGGGGTATGTGGAGCACATTATTCTGTATGGAGGGCTATGTGGGGCACATTATTCTGTATGGAGGGCTATGTGGGGCACATTATTCTGTATGGAGGGCTATGTGGAGCACATTATTCTGTATGGAGGGCTATGTGGAGCACATTATTCTGTATGGAGGGCTATGTGGAGCACATTATTCTGTATGGAGGACTATGTGGAGCACATTATTCTGTATGGAGGGCTATGTGGAGCACATTATTCTGTATGGAGGACTATGTGGGGCACATTATTCTGTATGGAGGGCTATGTGGAGCACATTATTCTGTATGGAGGGCTATGTGGGGCACATTATTCTGTATGGAGGGCTATGTGGAGCACATTATTCTGTATGGAGGGCTATGTGGGGCACATTATTCTGTATGGAGGACTATGTGGGGCACATTATTCTGTATGGAGGGCTATGTGGAGCACATTATTCTGTATGGAGGGCTATGTGGGGCACATTATTCTGTATGGAGGGCTATGTGGGGCACATTATTCTGTATGGAGGGCTATGTGGAGCACATTATTCTGTATGGAGGGCTATGTGGAGCACATTATTCTGTATGGAGGGCTATGTGGAGCACATTATTCTGTATGGAGGACTATGTGGAGCACATTATTCTGTATGGAGGACTATGTGGGGCACATTATTCTGTATGGAGGGCTATGTGGAGCACATTATTCTGTATGGAGGACTATGTGGGGCACATTATTCTGTATGGAGGGCTATGTGGGGCACATTATTCTGTATGGAGGGCTATGTGGAGCACATTATTCTGTATGGAGGGCTATGTGGAGCACATTATTCTGTATGGAGGGCTATGTGGGGCACATTATTCTGTATGGAGGGCTATGTGGAGCACATTATTCTGTATGGAGGGCTATGTGGGGCACATTATTCTGTATGGAGGGCTATGTGGAGCACATTATTCTGTATGGAGGGCTATGTGGAGCACATTATTCTGTATGGAGGACTATGTGGGGCACATTATTCTGTATGGAGGGCTATGTGGAGCACATTATTCTGTATGGAGGGCTATGTGGGGCACATTATTCTGTATGGAGGGATATGTGGGCACATTATTCTGTATTGAGGGCTATGTGGAGCACATTATTCTGTATGGAGGACTATGTGGAGCACATTATTCTGTATGGAGGGCTATGTGGAGCACATTATTCTGTATGGAGGACTATGTGGGGCACATTATTCTGTATGGAGGGCTATGTGGAGCACATTATTCTGTATGGAGGGCTATGTGGGGCACATTATTCTGTATGGAGGGCTATGTGGGCACATTATTCTGTATGGAGGACTATGTGGGGCACATTATTCTGTATGGAGGGCTATGTGGAGCACATTATTCTGTATGGAGGACTATGTGGGGCACATTATTCTGTATGGAGGGCTATGTGGAGCACATTATTCTGTATGGAGGGCTATGTGGGGCACATTATTCTGTATGGAGGGATATGTGGGCACATTATTCTGTATTGAGGGCTATGTGGGGCACATTATTCTGTATGGAGGGCTATGTGGGGCACATTATTCTGTATGGAGGGCTATGTGGAGCACATTATTCTGTATGGAGGGCTATGTGGGGCACATTATTCTGTATGGAGGGCTATGTGGAGCACATTATTCTGTATGGAGGGCTATGTGGAGCACATTATTCTGTATGGAGGACTATGTGGGGCACATTATTCTGTATGGAGGGCTATGTGGAGCACATTATTCTGTATGGAGGGCTATGTGGGGCACATTATTCTGTATGGAGGGATATGTGGGCACATTATTCTGTATTGAGGGCTATGTGGAGCACATTATTCTGTATGGAGGACTATGTGGAGCACATTATTCTGTATGGAGGGCTATGTGGAGCACATTATTCTGTATGGAGGACTATGTGGGGCACATTATTCTGTATGGAGGGCTATGTGGAGCACATTATTCTGTATGGAGGGCTATGTGGGGCACATTATTCTGTATGGAGGGCTATGTGGGCACATTATTCTGTATGGAGGACTATGTGGGGCACATTATTCTGTATGGAGGGCTATGTGGAGCACATTATTCTGTATGGAGGACTATGTGGAGCACATTATTCTGTATGGAGGGCTATGTGGAGCACATTATTCTGTATGGAGGGCTATGTGGAGCACATTATTCTGTATGGAGGGCTATGTGGAGCACATTATTCTGTATGGAGGGATATGTGGGGCCCATTATTCTGTATGGAGGGCTATGTGGAGCACATTATTCTGTATGGAGGGCTATGTGGGGTACATTATTCTGTATGGAGGGCTATGTGGGGCACATTATTCTGTATGGAGGACTATGTGGAGCACATTATTCTGTATGGAGGGCTATGTGGAGCACATTATTCTGTATGGAGGGCTATGTGGGGCACATTATTCTGTATGGAGGGCTATGTGGGGCACATTATTCTGTATGGAGGGCTATGTGGAGCCATTATTCTGTATGGAGGGCTATGTGGGGCACATTATTCTGTATGGAGGGCTATGTGGGGCACATTATTCTGTATGGAGGGCTATGTGGAGCCATTATTCTGTATGGAGGGCTATGTGGAGCCATTATTCTGTATGGAGGGCTATGTGGAGCACATTATTCTGTATGGAGGGCTATGTGGGGCACATTATTCTGTATGGAGGGCTATGTGGGGCACATTATTCTGTATGGAGGGCTATGTGGAGCCATTATTCTGTATGGAGGGCTATGTGGAGCCATTATTCTGTATGGAGGGCTATGTGGAGCACATTATTCTGTATGGAGGGCTATGTGGGGCACATTATTCTGTATGGAGGGCTATGTGGAGCACATTATTCTGTATGGAGGGCTATGTGGAGCCATTATTCTGTATGGAGGGCTATGTGGGGCACATTATTCTGTATGGAGGGCTATGTGGAGTACATTATTCTGTATGGAGGGCTATGTGGAGCACATTATTCTGTATGGAGGGCTATGTGGAGCACATTATTCTGTATGGAGGGCTATGTGGAGCCATTATTCTGTATGGAGGGCTATGTGGGGCACATTATTCTGTATGGAGGGCTATGTGGAGCACATTATTCTGTATGGAGGGCTATGTGGAGCACATTATTCTGTATGGAGGGCTATGTGGAGCCATTATTCTGTATGGAGGGCTATGTGGGGCACATTATTCTGTATGGAGGGCTATGTGGAGCACATTATTCTGTATGGAGGGCTATGTGGGGCACATTATTCTGTATGGAGGGCTATGTGGAGCACATTATTCTGTATGGAGGGCTATGTGGAGCCATTATTCTGTATGGAGGGCTATGTGGGGCACATTATTCTGTATGGAGGGCTATGTGGAGTACATTATTCTGTATGGAGGGCTATGTGGGGCACATTATTCTGTATGGAGGGCTATGTGGAGCACATTATTCTGTATGGAGGGCTATGTGGAGCACATTATTCTGTATGGAGGGCTATGTGGAGCACATTATTCTGTATGGAGGGCTATGTGGAGCCATTATTCTGTATGGAGGGCTATGTGGGGCACATTATTCTGTATGGAGGGCTATGTGGAGTACATTATTCTGTATGGAGGGCTATGTGGAGCACATTATTCTGTATGGAGGGCTATGTGGGGCACATTATTCTGTATGGAGGACTATGTGGGGCACATTATTCTGTATGGAGGGCTATGTGGGGCCCATTATTCTGTATGGAGGGCTATGTGGAGCACATTATTCTGTATGGAGGGCTATGTGGGGACATTATTCTGTATGGAAGGCTATGTGGAGCACATTATTCTGTATGGAGGGCTATGTGGAGCACATTATTCTGTATGGAGGGCTATGTGGGGACATTATTCTGTATGGAAGGCTATGTGGAGCACATTATTCTGTATGGAGGGCTATGTGGAGCACATTATTCTGTATGGAGGGCTATGTGGAGCACATTATTCTGTATGGAGGGCTATGTGGAGCACATTATTCTGTATGGAGGGATATGTGGGGCACATTATTCTGTATGGAGGGCTATGTGGAGCACATTATTCTGTATGGAGGGCTATGTGGAGCACATTATTCTGTATGGAGGGCTATGTGGAGTACATTATTCTGTATGGAGGGCTATGTGGAGCACATTATTCTGTATGGAGGGCTATGTGGAGCACATTATTCTGTATGGAGGGCTATGTGGAGCACATTATTCTGTATGGAGGGATATGTGGGGCACATTATTCTGTATGGAGGGCTATGTGGAGCACATTATTCTGTATGGAGGGCTATGTGGGGTACATTATTCTGTATGGAGGGCTATGTGGGGCCATTATTCTGTATGGAGGGCTATGTGGAGCACATTATTCTGTATGGAGGGCTATGTGGGGCCATTATTCTGTATGGAGGGCTATGTGGAGCACATTATTCTGTATGGAGGGCTATGTGGGGCACATTATTCTGTATGGAGGGCTATGTGGAGCACATTATTCTGTATGGAGGGCTATGTGGGGCACATTATTCTGTATGGAGGGCTATGTGGGGCACATTATTCTGTATGGAGGGCTATGTGGAGCCATTATTCTGTATGGAGGGCTATGTGGGGCACATTATTCTGTATGGAGGGCTATGTGGAGCACATTATTCTGTATGGAGGACTATGTGGAGCACATTATTCTGTATGGAGGGCTATGTGGAGCACATTATTCTGTATGGAGGGCTATGTGGGGCACATTATTCTGTATGGAGGGCTATGTGGAGTACATTATTCTGTATGGAGGGCTATGTGGGGCACATTATTCTGTATGGAGGGCTATGTGGAGCCATTATTCTGTATGGAGGGCTATGTGGGGCACATTATTCTGTATGGAGGGCTATGTGGAGCACATTATTCTGTATGGAGGGCTATGTGGAGCCATTATTCTGTATGGAGGGCTATGTGGGGCACATTATTCTGTATGGAGGGCTATGTGGGGCACATTATTCTGTATGGAGGGCTATGTGGAGCCATTATTCTGTATGGAGGGCTATGTGGGGCACATTATTCTGTATGGAGGGCTATGTGGAGCACATTATTCTGTATGGAGGACTATGTGGAGCACATTATTCTGTATGGAGGGCTATGTGGAGCACATTATTCTGTATGGAGGGCTATGTGGGGCACATTATTCTGTATGGAAGGCTATGTGGGGTACATTATTCTGTATGGAGGGCTATGTGGGGCACATTATTCTGTATGGAGGGCTATGTGGGGCACATTATTCTGTATGGAGGGCTATGTGGGGTACATTATTCTGTATGGAGGGCTATGTGGGGCACATTATTCTGTATGGAGGGCTATGTGGAGCACATTATTCTGTATGGAGGGCTATGTGGGGCACATTATTCTGTATGGAAGGCTATGTGGGGTACATTATTCTGTATGGAGGGCTATGTGGGGCACATTATTCTGTATGGAGGGCTATGTGGGGCACATTATTCTGTATGGAGGGCTATGTGGGGCACATTATTCTGTATGGAAGGCTATGTGGGGTACATTATTCTGTATGGAAGGCTATGTGGAGCACATTATTCTGTATGGAGAGCTATGTGGGGCACATTATTCTGTATGGAGGGCTATGTGGGGCACATTATTCTGTATGGAGGGCTATGTGGGGCACATTATTCTGTATGGAGGGCTATGTGGGGCACATTATTCTGTATGGAGGGCTATGTGGAGCACATTATTCTGTATGGAGGGCTATGTGGAGCCCATTATTCTGTATGGAGGGTTATGTGGAGCACATTATTCTGTATGGAGGGCTATGTGGGGCACATTATTCTGTATGGAGGACTATGTGGAGCACATTATTCTGTATGGAGGGCTATGTGGAGCACATTATTCTGTATGGAGGGCTATGTGGGTACATTATTCTGTATGGAGGGCTATGTGGAGCACATTATTCTGTATGGAGGGATATGTGGGGCCCATTATTCTGTATGGAGGGCTATGTGGAGCACATTATTCTGTATGGAGGGCTATGTGGGGTACATTATTCTGTATGGAGGGCTATGTGGGGGACATTATTCTGTATGGAGGACTATGTGGGTACATTATTCTGTATGGAGGGCTATGTGGAGCACATTATTCTGTATGGAGGGATATGTGGGGCCCATTATTCTGTATGGAGGGCTATGTGGAGCACATTATTCTGTATGGAGGGCTATGTGGGGTACATTATTCTGTATGGAGGGCTATGTGGGGCACATTATTCTGTATGGAGGGCTATGTGGAGCACATTATTCTGTATGGAGGGCTATGTGGGGCCATTATTCTGTATGGAGGACTATGTGGAGCACATTATTCTGTATGGAGGGCTATGTGGAGCACATTATTCTGTATGGAGGGCTATGTGGGGCACATTATTCTGTATGGAGGGCTATGTGGGGCACATTATTCTGTATGGAGGGCTATGTGGGGCACATTATTCTGTATGGAGGGCTATGTGGAGCACATTATTCTGTATGGAGGGCTATGTGGAGCACATTATTCTGTATGGAGGGCTATGTGGGGCCCATTATTCTGTATAGAGCACTATGTGGAGCACATTATTCTGTATGGAGGGCTATGTGGTGCACATTATTCTGTATGGAGGGCTATGTGGGGCACATTATTCTGTATGGAGGGCTATGTGGGGCACATTATTCTGTATGGAGGGCTATGTGGGGCACATTATTCTGTATGGAGGGCTATGTGGAGCACATTATTCTGTATGGAGGGCTATGTGGAGCACATTATTCTGTATGGAGGGCTATGTGGGGCACATTATTCTGTATGGAGGGCTATGTGGAGCACATTATTCTGTATGGAGGGCTATGTGGAGCACATTATTCTGTATGGAGGGCTATGTGGAGCCCATTATTCTGTATGGAGGGCTATGTGGGGCCCATTATTCTGTATGGAGGGCTATGTGGGGCACATTATTCTGTATGGAGGGCTATGTGGAGCACATTATTCTGTATGGAGGGCTATGTGGGGCACATTATTCTGTATGGAGGGCTATGTGGAGCACATTATACTGTATGGAGGGCTATGTGGGGACATTATTCTGTATGGAGGGCTATGTGGGGCACATTATTCTGTATGGAGGGCTATGTGGAGCACATTATTCTGTATGGAGGGCTATGTGGAGCACATTATTCTGTATGGAGGACTATGTGGGGACATTATTCTGTATGGAGGGCTATGTGGAGCACATTATTCTGTATGGAGGGCTATGTGGAGCACATTATTCTGTATGGAGGGCTATGTGGAGCACATTATTCTGTATGGAGGGCTATGTGGAGCACATTATTCTGTATGGAGGGATATGTGGGGCACATTATTCTGTATGGAGGGCTATGTGGGGCACATTATTCTGTATGGAGGGCTATGTGGAGCACATTATTCTGTATGGAGGGCTATGTGGAGCACATTATTCTGTATGGAGGGATATGTGGGGCACATTATTCTGTATGGAGGGCTATGTGGAGCACATTATTCTGTATGGAGGGCTATGTGGGGCCATTATTCTGTATGGAGGGCTATGTGGGGCACATTATTCTGTATGGAGGGCTATGTGGAGCACATTATTCTGTATGGAGGGTTATGTGGAGCACATTATTCTGTATGGAGGGCTATGTGGGGCACATTATTCTGTATGGAGGGCTATGTGGGGCACATTATTCTGTATGGAGGGCTATGTGGAGCACATTATTCTGTATGGAGGGCTATGTGGAGCACATTATTCTGTATGGAGGGCTATGTGGAGCACATTATTCTGTATGGAGGGCTATGTGGAGCACATTATTCTGTATGGAGGGCTATGTGGGGCACATTATTCTGTATGGAGGGCTATGTGGGGCACATTATTCTGTATGGAGGGCTATGTGGGGCCCATTATTCTGTATGGAGGGCTATGTGGGGACATTATTCTGTATGGAGGGCTATGTGGGGCACATTATTCTGTATGGAGGGCTATGTGGGGCACATTATTCTGTATGGAGGGCTATGTGGAGCACATTATTCTGTATGGAGGGCTATGTGGAGCACATTATTCTGTATGGAGGGCTATGTGGGGCCCATTATTCTGTATGGAGGGCTATGTGGGGCCCATTATTCTGTATGGAGGGCTATGTGGAGCCCATTATTCTGTATGGAGGGCTATGTGGAGCCATTATTCTGTATGGAGGGCTATGTGGGGACATTATTCTGTATGGAGGGCTATGTGGGGCACATTATTCTGTATGGAGGGCTATGTGGGGCACATTATTCTGTATGGAGGGCTATGTGGAGCACATTATTCTGTATGGAGGACTATGTGGGGACATTATTCTGTATGGAGGGCTATGTGGGGCACATTATTCTGTATGGAGGGCTATGTGGAGCACATTATTCTGTATGGAGGGCTATGTGGGGCACATTATTCTGTATGGAGGACTATGTAGGGCACATTATTCTGTATGGAGGGCTATGTGGAGCACATTATTCTGTATGGAGGGCTATGTGGGGCACATTATTCTGTATGGAGGGCTATGTGGGGCACATTATTCTGTATGGAGGACTATGTAGGGCACATTATTCTGTATGGAGGGCTATGTGGGGCACATTATTCTGTATGGAGGGCTATGTGGGGCACATTATTCTGTATGGAGGACTATGTAGGGCACATTATTCTGTATGGAGGGCTATGTGGAGCACATTATTCTGTATGGAGGGATATGTGGGGCACATTATTCTGTATGGAGGGCTATGTGGGGCACATTATTCTGTATGGAGGACTATGTGGAGCACATTATTCTGTATGGAGGGTTATGTGGGGCACATTATTCTGTATGGAGGGCTATGTGGAGCACATTATTCTGTATGGAGGGCTATGTGGAGCACATTATTCTGTATGGAGGGCTATGTGGGGCACATTATTCTGTATGGAGGACTATGTAGGGCACATTATTCTGTATGGAGGGCTATGTGGGGCACATTATTCTGTATGGAGGGCTATGTGGGGCACATTATTCTGTATGGAGGACTATGTAGGGCACATTATTCTGTATGGAGGGCTATGTGGAGCACATTATTCTGTATGGAGGGCTATGTGGGGCACATTATTCTGTATGGAGGACTATGTAGGGCACATTATTCTGTATGGAGGGCTATGTGGGGCACATTATTCTGTATGGAGGGCTATGTGGAGCACATTATTCTGTATGGAGGGCTATGTGGGGCACATTATTCTGTATGGAGGGCTATGTGGAGCACATTATTCTGTATGGAGGGCTATGTGGAGCACATTATTCTGTATGGAGGGCTATGTGGAGCACATTATTCTGTATGGAGGGCTATGTGGAGCACATTATTCTGTATGGAGGGCTATGTGGAGCACATTATTCTGTATGGAGGGCTATGTGGAGCACATTATTCTGTATGGAGGGCTATGTGGAGCACATTATTCTGTATGGAGGGCTATGTGGAGCACATTATTCTGTATGGAGGGCTATGTGGAGCACATTATTCTGTATGGAGGGCTATGTGGGGCACATTATTCTGTATGGAGGGCTATGTGGAGCACATTATTCTGTATGGAGGACTATGTGGGGCACATTATTCTGTATGGAGGGTTATGTGGAGCACATTATTCTGTATGGAGGGCTATGTGGAGCACATTATTCTGTATGGAGGGCTATGTGGGGACATTATTCTGTATGGAGGGCTATGTGGGGCCCATTATTCTGTATGGAGGACTATGTGGAGCACATTATTCTGTATGGAGGGCTATGTGGGGACATTATTCTGTATGGAGGGCTATGTGGAGCACATTATTCTGTATGGAGGGCTATGTGGGGCCCATTATTCTGTATGGAGGACTATGTGGGCACATTATTCTGTATGGAGGGCTATGTGGGGACATTATTCTGTATGGAGGGCTATGTGGGGCCCATTATTCTGTATGGAGGACTATGTGGAGCACATTATTCTGTATGGAGGGCTATGTGGGGACATTATTCTGTATGGAGGGCTATGTGGAGCACATTATTCTGTATGGAGGGCTATGTGGGGCCCATTATTCTGTATGGAGGACTATGTGGGCACATTATTCTGTATGGAGGGCCATGTGGAGCACATTATTCTGTATGGAGGGCTATGTGGAGCACATTATTCTGTATGGAGGGCTATGTGGAGCACATTATTCTGTATGGAGGGCTATGTGGGGCACATTATTCTGTATGGAGGGCTATGTGGAGCACATTATTCTGTATGGAGGGCTATGTGGAGCACATTATTCTGTATGGAGGGCTATGTGGGGCACATTATTCTGTATGGAGGACTATGTGGAGCACATTATTCTGTATGGAGGGCTATGTGGAGCACATTATTCTGTATGGAGGGCTATGTGGAGCACATTATTCTGTATGGAGGGCTATGTGGAGCACATTATACTGTATGGAGGGCTATGTGGGGACATTATTCTGTATGGAGGGCTATGTGGGGCCCATTATTCTGTATGGAGGGCTATGTGGAGCACATTATTCTGTATGGAGGGCTATGTGGGGCACATTATTCTGTATGGAGGACTATGTGGGGCACATTATTCTGTATGGAGGGCTATGTGGGGCACATTATTCTGTATGGAGGGCTATGTGGGGCACATTATTCTGTATGGAGGGCTATGTGGAGCACATTATTCTGTATGGAGGGCTATGTGGGGCACATTATTCTGTATGGAGGACTATGTGGAGCACATTATTCTGTATGGAGGGCTATGTGGAGCACATTATTCTGTATGGAGGGCTATGTGGAGCACATTATTCTGTATGGAGGGCTATGTGGAGCACATTATTCTGTATGGAGGGCTATGTGGAGCACATTATACTGTATGGAGGGCTATGTGGGGACATTATTCTGTATGGAGGGCTATGTGGGGCCCATTATTCTGTATGGAGGGCTATGTGGAGCACATTATTCTGTATGGAGGACTATGTGGGGCACATTATTCTGTATGGAGAGCTATGTGGAGCCCATTATTCTGTATGGAGGGCTATGTGGGGCCATTATTCTGTATGGAGGGCTATGTGGAGCACATTATTCTGTATGGAGGAGTATGTGGAGCACATTATTCTGTATGGAGGGCTATGTGGGGACATTATTCTGTATGGAGGGCTATGTGGGGCCCATTATTCTGTATGGAGGAGTATGTGGAGCACATTATTCTGTATGGAGGGCTATGTGGGGCACATTATTCTGTATGGAGGGCTATGTGGAGCCCATTATTCTGTATGGAGGGTTATGTGGGGGACATTATTCTGTATGGAGGGCTATGTGGGGGACATTATTCTGTATGGAGGACTATGTGGAGCACATTATACTGTATGGAGGGCTATGTGGGGCCCATTATTCTGTATGGAGGGCTATGTGGGGACATTATTCTGTATGGAGGGCTATGTGGGGCCATTATTCTGTATGGAGGGCTATGTGGAGCACATTATTCTGTATGGAGGGCTATGTGGGGCACATTATTCTGTATGGAGGGCTATGTGGAGCCCATTATTCTGTATGGAAGGCTATGTGGGGCACATTATTCTGTATGGAGGGGTATGTGGAGCACATTATTCTGTATGGAGGGCTATGTGGAGCACATTATTCTGTATGGAGGGCTATGTGGAGCACATTATTCTGTATGGAGGGCTATGTGGGGCCCATTATTCTGTATGGAGGGCTATGTGGGGCCCATTATTCTGTATGGAGGGCTATGTGGGGCCCATTATTCTGTATGGAGGGCTATGTGGGGCACATTATTCTGTATGGAGGGCTATGTGGGGCACATTATTCTGTATGGAGGGCTATGTGGAGCACATTATTCTGTATGGAGGGCTATGTGGAGCACATTATTCTGTATGGAGGGCTATGTGGGGACATTATTCTGTATGGAGGGCTATGTGGAGCACATTATTCTGTATGGAGGGCTATGTGGAGCACATTATTCTGTATGGAGGGCTATGTGGGGCCCATTATTCTGTATGGAGGACTATGTGGAGCACATTATTCTGTATGGAGGGCTATGTGGGGACATTATTCTGTATGGAGGGCTATGTGGAGCACATTATTCTGTATGGAGGGCTATGTGGGGCCCATTATTCTGTATGGAGGACTATGTGGGCACATTATTCTGTATGGAGGGCTATGTGGGGACATTATTCTGTATGGAGGGCTATGTGGAGCACATTATTCTGTATGGAGGGCTATGTGGAGCACATTATTCTGTATGGAGGGCTATGTGGAGCACATTATTCTGTATGGAGGGCTATGTGGGGACATTATTCTGTATGGAGGGCTATGTGGGGCACATTATTCTGTATGGAGGGCTATGTGGGGCACATTATTCTGTATGGAGGGCTATGTGGAGCACATTATTCTGTATGGAGGGCTATGTGGAGCACATTATTCTGTATGGAGGGCTATGTGGGGCACATTATTCTGTATGGAGGGCTATGTGGGGACATTATTCTGTATGGAGGGCTATGTGGAGCCCATTATTCTGTATGGAGGGCTATGTGGGGCACATTATTCTGTATGGAGGGCTATGTGGGGCACATTATTCTGTATGGAGGGCTATGTGGAGCATATTATTCTGTATGGAGGGCTATGTGGAGCACATTATTCTGTATGGAGGGCTATGTGGAGCACATTATTCTGTATGGAGGGCTATGTGGAGCACATTATTCTGTATGGAGGGCTATGTGGAGCACATTATTCTGTATGGAGGGCTATGTGGGGACATTATTCTGTATGGAGGGCTATGTGGGGCACATTATTCTGTATGGAGGACTATGTGGGGCACATTATTCTGTATGGAGGGCTATGTGGGGTACATTATTCTGTATGGAGGGCTATGTGGGGACATTATTCTGTATGGAGGGCTATGTGGGGCACATTATTCTGTATGGAGGACTATGTGGAGCACATTATTCTGTATGGAGGGCTATGTGGGGACATTATTCTGTATGGAGGGCTATGTGGAGCACATTATTCTGTATGGAGGGCTATGTGGAGCACATTATTCTGTATGGAGGGCTATGTGGAGCACATTATTCTGTATGGAGGGCTATGTGGGGCACATTATTCTGTATGGAGGGCTATGTGGAGCACATTATTCTGTATGGAGGGCTATGTGGGGCCCATTATTCTGTATGGAGGGCTATGTGGAGCACATTATTCTGTATGGAGGGCTATGTGGGGCACATTATTCTGTATGGAGGGCTATGTGGGGACATTATTCTGTATGGAGGGCTATGTGGAGCCCATTATTCTGTATGGAGGGCTATGTGGGGCACATTATTCTGTATGGAGGGCTATGTGGGGACATTATTCTGTATGGAGGGCTATGTGGAGCACATTATTCTGTATGGAGGGCTATGTGGGGCACATTATTCTGTATGGAGGGCTATGTGGGGCACATTATTCTGTATGGAGGGCTATGTGGAGCCCATTATTCTGTATGGAGGGCTATGTGGGGTACATTATTCTGTATGGAGGACTATGTGGAGCACATTATTCTGTATGGAGGGCTATGTGGAGCACATTATTCTGTATAGAGGGCTATGTGGGGCACATTATTCTGTATGGAGGGCTATGTGGAGCCCATTATTCTGTATGGAGGGCTATGTGGGGCACATTATTCTGTATGGAGGACTATGTGGGGTACATTATTCTGTATAGAGGGCTATGTGGAGCATATTATTCTGTATGGAGGGCTATGTGGAGCACATTATTCTGTATGGAGGGCTATGTGGAGCACATTATTCTGTATGGAGGGCTATGTGGAGCACATTATTCTGTATGGAGGGCTATGTGGAGCACATTATTCTGTATGGAGGGCTATGTGGAGCACATTATTCTGTATGGAGGACTATGTGGGGCCCATTATTCTGTATGGAGGGCTATGTGGGGCACATTATTCTGTATGGAGGGCTATGTGGAGCACATTATTCTGTATGGAGGACTATGTGGGTACATTATTCTGTATGGAGGGCTATGTGGGGCCCATTATTCTGTATGGAGGGCTATGTGGAGCACATTATTCTGTATGGAGGACTATGTGGGGCACATTATTCTGTATGGAGGGCTATGTGGAGCACATTATTCTGTATGGAGGGCTATGTGGAGCACATTATTCTGTATGGAGGGCTATGTGGAGCCCATTATTCTGTATGGAGGGCTATGTGGGGCCATTATTCTGTATGGAGGGCTATGTGGAGCACATTATTCTGTATGGAGGAGTATGTGGAGCACATTATTCTGTATGGAGGGCTATGTGGAGCACATTATTCTGTATGGAGGGCTATGTGGGGCCATTATTCTGTATGGAGGGCTATGTGGGGCCATTATTCTGTATGGAAGGCTATGTGGGGCACATTATTCTGTATGGAGGGCTATGTGGAGCACATTATTCTGTATGGAGGGCTATGTGGAGCACATTATTCTGTATGGAGGGCTATGTGGGGCCATTATTCTGTATGGAGGGCTATGTGGGGTACATTATTCTGTATGGAGGGCTATGTGGGGACATTATTCTGTATGGAGGGCTATGTGGGGACATTATTCTGTATGGAGGGCTATGTGGAGCACATTATTCTGTATGGAGGGCTATGTGGGGACATTATTCTGTATGGAGGGCTATGTGGAGCACATTATTCTGTATGGAGGGCTATGTGGGGCACATTATTCTGTATGGAGGGCTATGTGGAGCACATTATTCTGTATGGAGGGCTATGTGGGGCACATTATTCTGTATGGAGGGCTATGTGGAGCACATTATTCTGTATGGAGGGCTATGTGGAGCACATTATTCTGTATGGAGGGCTATGTGGGGCCCATTATTCTGTATGGAGGACTATGTGGGCACATTATTCTGTATGGAGGGCTATGTGGGGACATTATTCTGTATGGAGGGCTATGTGGAGCACATTATTCTGTATGGAGGGCTATGTGGGGCACATTATTCTGTATGGAGGGCTATGTGGAGCACATTATTCTGTATGGAGGGCTATGTGGAGCACATTATTCTGTATGGAGGGCTATGTGGAGCACATTATTCTGTATGGAGGGCTATGTGGAGCACATTATACTGTATGGAGGGCTATGTGGGGACATTATTCTGTATGGAGGGCTATGTGGGGCCCATTATTCTGTATGGAGGGCTATGTGGAGCACATTATTCTGTATGGAGGACTATGTGGGGCCCATTATTCTGTATGGAGAGCTATGTGGAGCCCATTATTCTGTATGGAGGGCTATGTGGGGCACATTATTCTGTATGGAGGGCTATGTGGGGCCATTATTCTGTATGGAGGGCTATGTGGAGCACATTATTCTGTATGGAGGAGTATGTGGAGCACATTATTCTGTATGGAGGGCTATGTGGGGACATTATTCTGTATGGAGGGCTATGTGGGGCCCATTATTCTGTATGGAGGAGTATGTGGAGCACATTATTCTGTATGGAGGGCTATGTGGGGCACATTATTCTGTATGGAGGGCTATGTGGAGCCCATTATTCTGTATGGAGGGTTATGTGGGGGACATTATTCTGTATGGAGGGCTATGTGGGGGACATTATTCTGTATGGAGGACTATGTGGAGCACATTATACTGTATGGAGGGCTATGTGGGGCCCATTATTCTGTATGGAGGGCTATGTGGGGACATTATTCTGTATGGAGGGCTATGTGGGGCCATTATTCTGTATGGAGGGCTATGTGGAGCACATTATTCTGTATGGAGGGCTATGTGGGGCACATTATTCTGTATGGAGGGGTATGTGGAGCACATTATTCTGTATGGAGGGCTATGTGGAGCATATTATTCTGTATGGAGGGCTATGTGGAGCACATTATTCTGTATGGAGGGCTATGTGGGGCCCATTATTCTGTATGGAGGGCTATGTGGGGCCCATTATTCTGTATGGAGGGCTATGTGGGGCCCATTATTCTGTATGGAGGGCTATGTGGGGCACATTATTCTGTATGGAGGGCTATGTGGGGCACATTATTCTGTATGGAGGGCTATGTGGAGCACATTATTCTGTATGGAGGGCTATGTGGAGCACATTATTCTGTATGGAGGGCTATGTGGGGACATTATTCTGTATGGAGGGCTATGTGGAGCACATTATTCTGTATGGAGGGCTATGTGGAGCACATTATTCTGTATGGAGGGCTATGTGGGGCCCATTATTCTGTATGGAGGACTATGTGGAGCACATTATTCTGTATGGAGGGCTATGTGGGGACATTATTCTGTATGGAGGGCTATGTGGAGCACATTATTCTGTATGGAGGACTATGTGGAGCACATTATACTGTATGGAGGGCTATGTGGGGCCCATTATTCTGTATGGAGGGCTATGTGGGGACATTATTCTGTATGGAGGGCTATGTGGGGCACATTATTCTGTATGGAGGGCTATGTGGAGCACATTATTCTGTATGGAGGGCTATGTGGAGCACATTATTCTGTATGGAGGGCTATGTGGGGCACATTATTCTGTATGGAGGGCTATGTGGGGACATTATTCTGTATGGAGGGCTATGTGGAGCCCATTATTCTGTATGGAGGGCTATGTGGGGCACATTATTCTGTATGGAGGGCTATGTGGGGCACATTATTCTGTATGGAGGGCTATGTGGAGCATATTATTCTGTATGGAGGACTATGTGGAGCACATTATTCTGTATGGAGGGCTATGTGGGGACATTATTCTGTATGGAGGGCTATGTGGAGCACATTATTCTGTATGGAGGACTATGTGGAGCACATTATACTGTATGGAGGGCTATGTGGGGCCCATTATTCTGTATGGAGGGCTATGTGGGGACATTATTCTGTATGGAGGGCTATGTGGAGCACATTATTCTGTATGGAGGGCTATGTGGGGCACATTATTCTGTATGGAGGGCTATGTGGAGCACATTATTCTGTATGGAGGGCTATGTGGGGACATTATTCTGTATGGAGGGCTATGTGGAGCACATTATTCTGTATGGAGGGCTATGTGGGGCACATTATTCTGTATGGAGGGCTATGTGGGGACATTATTCTGTATGGAGGGCTATGTGGAGCCCATTATTCTGTATGGAGGGCTATGTGGGGCACATTATTCTGTATGGAGGGCTATGTGGGGCACATTATTCTGTATGGAGGGCTATGTGGAGCATATTATTCTGTATGGAGGGCTATGTGGAGCACATTATTCTGTATGGAGGGCTATGTGGAGCACATTATTCTGTATGGAGGGCTATGTGGAGCACATTATTCTGTATGGAGGGCTATGTGGAGCACATTATTCTGTATGGAGGGCTATGTGGGGACATTATTCTGTATGGAGGGCTATGTGGGGCCCATTATTCTGTATGGAGGGCTATGTGGAGCACATTATTCTGTATGGAGGGCTATGTGGGGCACATTATTCTGTATGGAGGGCTATGTGGGGACATTATTCTGTATGGAGGGCTATGTGGAGCCCATTATTCTGTATGGAGGGCTATGTGGGGCACATTATTCTGTATGGAGGGCTATGTGGAGCATATTATTCTGTATGGAGGGCTATGTGGAGCACATTATTCTGTATGGAGGGCTATGTGGAGCACATTATTCTGTATGGAGGGCTATGTGGAGCACATTATTCTGTATGGAGGGCTATGTGGAGCACATTATTCTGTATGGAGGGCTATGTGGGGCCCATTATTCTGTATGGAGGGCTATGTGGAGCACATTATTCTGTATGGAGGACTATGTGGGGCACATTATTCTGTATGGAGGGCTATGTGGGGCACATTATTCTGTATGGAGGGCTATGTGGGGCACATTATTCTGTATGGAGGGATATGTGGAGCACATTATTCTGTATGGAGGGCTATGTGGGGCACATTATTCTGTATGGAGAGCTATGTGGAGCACATTATTCTGTATGGAGGACTATGTGGAGCACATTATTCTGTATGGAGGGCTATGTGGAGCACATTATTCTGTATGGAGGGCTATGTGGAGCACATTATTCTGTATGGAGGGATATGTGGAGCACATTATTCTGTATGGAGGGCTATGTGGAGCACATTATTCTGTATGGAGGACTATGTGGAGCACATTATTCTGTATGGAGGGCTATGTGGAGCACATTATTCTGTATGGAGGGCTATGTGGGGCACATTATTCTGTATGGAGGACTATGTGGAGCACATTATTCTGTATGGAGGGCTATGTGGAGCACATTATTCTGTATGGAGGGCTATGTGGAGCACATTATTCTGTATGGAGGGCTATGTGGAGCCCATTATTCTGTATGGAGGGCTATGTGGGGCCATTATTCTGTATGGAGGGCTATGTGGAGCACATTATTCTGTATGGAGGAGTATGTGGAGCACATTATTCTGTATGGAGGGCTATGTGGAGCACATTATTCTGTATGGAGGGCTATGTGGGGCCATTATTCTGTATGGAGGGCTATGTGGGGCCATTATTCTGTATGGAAGGCTATGTGGGGCACATTATTCTGTATGGAGGGCTATGTGGAGCACATTATTCTGTATGGAGGGCTATGTGGAGCACATTATTCTGTATGGAGGGCTATGTGGGGCCATTATTCTGTATGGAGGGCTATGTGGGGTACATTATTCTGTATGGAGGGCTATGTGGGGACATTATTCTGTATGGAGGGCTATGTGGGGACATTATTCTGTATGGAGGGCTATGTGGGGCCCATTATTCTGTATGGAGGAGTATGTGGAGCACATTATTCTGTATGGAGGGCTATGTGGGGCACATTATTCTGTATGGAGGGCTATGTGGGGACATTATTCTGTATGGAGGGCTATGTGGAGCCATTATTCTGTATGGAGGGCTATGTGGAGCCCATTATTCTGTATGGAGGGCTATGTGGGGCCACTATTCTGTATGGAGGGCTATGTGGAGCACATTATTCTGTATGGAGGGCTATGTGGGGCACATTATTCTGTATGGAGGGCTATGTGGAGCCCATTATTCTGTATGGAAGGCTATGTGGGGCACATTATTCTGTATGGAGGGGTATGTGGAGCACATTATTCTGTATGGAGGGCTATGTGGAGCCCATTATTCTGTATGGAGGGCTATGTGGGGCCATTATTCTGTATGGAGGGCTATGTGGGGCACATTATTCTGTATGGAGGACTATGTGGAGCCCATTATTCTGTATGGAGGGCTATGTGGAGCCCATTATTCTGTATGGAGGGCTATGTGGGGCACATTATTCTGTATGGAGGGATATGTGGGGCACATTATTCTGTATGGAGGACTATGTGGAGCCCATTATTCTGTATGGAGGGCTATGTGGGGCACATTATTCTGTATGGAGGGATATGTGGGGCACATTATTCTGTATGGAGGGCTATGTGGAGCCCATTATTCTGTATGGAGGGCTATGTGGGGCACATTATTCTGTATGGAGGGCTATGTGGGGTACATTATTCTGTATGGAGGGCTATGTGGGGCACATTATTCTGTATGGAGGGCTATGTGGGGCCATTATTCTGTATGGAGGGCTATGTGGAGCACATTATTCTGTATGGAGGGCTATGTGGGCACATTATTCTGTATGGAGGGCTATGTGGGGCACATTATTCTGTATGGAGGGCTATGTGGAGCCCATTATTCTGTATGGAGGGCTATGTGGGGCACATTATTCTGTATGGAGGGCTATGTGGGGCACATTATTCTGTATGGAGGGCTATGTGGAGCACATTATTCTGTATGGAGGGCTATGTGGAGCACATTATTCTGTATGGAGGGCTATGTGGAGCACATTATTCTGTATGGAGGGCTATGTGGAGCACATTATTCTGTATGGAGGGCTATGTGGAGCACATTATTCTGTATGGAGGGCTATGTGGGGCCATTATTCTGTATGGAGGGCTATGTGGGGCACATTATTCTGTATGGAGGGCTATGTGGAGCACATTATTCTGTATGGAGGGCTATGTGGAGCACATTATTCTGTATGGAGGGCTATGTGGGGCCATTATTCTGTATGGAGGGCTATGTGGAGCACATTATTCTGTATGGAGGGCTATGTGGAGCACATTATTCTGTATGGAGGGCTATGTGGAGCACATTATTCTGTATGGAGGGCTATGTGGGGCCATTATTCTGTATGGAGGGCTATGTGGGGCACATTATTCTGTATGGAGGGCTATGTGGGGCACATTATTCTGTATGGAGGGCTATGTGGGGTCCATTATTCTGTATGGAGGGCTATGTGGGGCACATTATTCTGTATGGAGGGCTATGTGGGGCCATTATTCTGTATGGAGGAATATGTGGAGCACATTATTCTGTATGGAGGGCTATGTGGGGCCATTATTCTGTATGGAGGGCTATGTGGAGCACATTATTCTGTATGGAGGGCTATGTGGGGCCATTATTCTGTATGGAGGGCTATGTGGGGCACATTATTCTGTATGGAGGGCTATGTGGGGCACATTATTCTGTATGGAGGGCTATGTGGGGCCATTATTCTGTATGGAGGGCTATGTGGAGCACATTATTCTGTATGGAGGGCTATGTGGGCACATTATTCTGTATGGAGGGCTATGTGGGGCCATTATTCTGTATGGAGGGCTATGTGGAGCACATTATTCTGTATGGAGGGCTATGTGGGGCACATTATTCTGTATGGAGGGCTATGTGGAGCACATTATTCTGTATGGAGGGCTATGTGGGGCACATTATTCTGTATGGAGGGCTATGTGGAGCACATTATTCTGTATGGAGGGCTATGTGGGGCACATTATTCTGTATGGAGGGCTATGTGGGGCACATTTTTCTGTATGGAGGGCTATGTGGAGCACATTATTCTGTATGGAGGGCTATGTGGAGCACATTATTCTGTATGGAGGACTATGTGGAGCACATTATTCTGTATGGAGGGCTATGTGGAGCACATTATTCTGTATGGAGGGCTATGTGGAGCACATTATTCTGTATGGAGGACTATGTGGAGCACATTATTCTGTATGGAGGGCTATGTGGAGCACATTATTCTGTATGGAGGGTTATGTGGAGCACATTATTCTGTATGGAGGGCTATGTGGAGCACATTATTCTGTATGGAGGGCTATGTGGAGCACATTATTCTGTATGGAGGGCTATGTGGAGCACATTATTCTGTATGGAGGGCTATGTGGAGCACATTATTCTGTATGGAGGGCTATGTGGAGCACATTATTCTGTATGGAGGGCTATGTGGGGCCATTATTCTGTATGGAGGGCTATGTGGAGCACATTATTCTGTATGGAGGACTATGTGGAGCACATTATTCTGTATGGAGGGCTATGTGGAGCACATTATTCTGTATGGAGGGCTATGTGGGGCACATTATTCTGTATGGAGGGCTATGTGGAGCACATTATTCTGTATGGAGGGCTATGTGGGGCCATTATTCTGTATGGAGGGCTATGTGGAGCACATTATTCTGTATGGAGGGCTATGTGGGGCCATTATTCTGTATGGAGGGCTATGTGGGGCACATTATTCTGTATGGAGGGCTATGTGGGGCACATTATTCTGTATGGAGGGCTATGTGGAGCACATTATTCTGTATGGAGGGCTATGTGGGGCCATTATTCTGTATGGAGGGCTATGTGGAGCACATTATTCTGTATGGAGGGCTATGTGGAGCACATTATTCTGTATGGAGGGCTATGTGGAGCACATTATTCTGTATGGAGGGCTATGTGGAGCACATTATTCTGTATGGAGGACTATGTGGAGCACATTATTCTGTATGGAGGGCTATGTGGGGCACATTATTCTGTATGGAGGGCTATGTGGAGCACATTATTCTGTATGGAGGGCTATGTGGGGCACATTATTCTGTATGGAGGGCTATGTGGGGCACATTTTTCTGTATGGAGGGCTATGTGGAGCACATTATTCTGTATGGAGGACTATGTGGAGCACATTATTCTGTATGGAGGGCTATGTGGGGCACATTATTCTGTATGGAGGGCTATGTGGGGCACATTATTCTGTATGGAGGGCTATGTGGAGCACATTATTCTGTATGGAGGGCTATGTGGAGCACATTATTCTGTATGGAGGGCTATGTGGAGCACATTATTCTGTATGGAGGGCTATGTGGGGCCCATTATTCTGTATGGAGGGCTATGTGGGGCCCATTATTCTGTATGGAGGACTATGTGGAGCACATTATTCTGTATGGAGGATTATGTGGGGCCATTATTCTGTATGGAGAGCTATGTGGGGACATTATTCTGTATGGAGGGCTATGTGGGGACATTATTCTGTATGGAGGGCTATGTGGAGCACATTATTCTGTATGGAGGGCTATGTGGAGCACATTATTCTGTATGGAGGACTATGTGGAGCACATTATTCTGTATGGAGGGCTATGTGGGGCACATTATTCTGTATGGAGGGCTATGTGGAGCACATTATTCTGTATGGAGGGCTATGTGGGGCACATTATTCTGTATGGAGGGCTATGTGGAGCACATTATTCTGTATGGAGGGCTATGTGGGGCACATTATTCTGTATGGAGGGCTATGTGGAGCACATTATTCTGTATGGAGGGCTATGTGGGGCACATTATTCTGTATGGAGGGCTATGTGGAGCACATTATTCTGTATGGAGGACTATGTGGAGCCCATTATTCTGTATGGAGGACTATGTGGGGCACATTATTCTGTATGGAGGGCTATGTGGGGCACATTATTCTGTATGGAGGGCTATGTGGAGCACATTATTCTGTATGGAGGACTATGTGGAGCACATTATTCTGTATGGAGGGCTATGTGGGGCCCATTATTCTGTATGGAGGGCTATGTGGGGCCCATTATTCTGTATGGAGGGCTATGTGGGGCCCATTATTCTGTATGGAGGGCTATGTGGGGCCCATTATTCTGTATGGAGGACTATGTGGAGCACATTATTCTGTATGGAGGATTATGTGGGGACATTATTCTGTATGGAGGACTATGTGGAGCACATTATTCTGTATGGAGGGCTATGTGGGGACATTATTCTGTATGGAGGGCTATGTGGGGTACATTATTCTGTATGGAGGACTATGTGGAGCACATTATTCTGTATGGAGGGCTATGTGGGGACATTATTCTGTATGGAGGGCTATGTGGGGCCCATTATTCTGTATGGAGGGCTATGTGGGGCCCATTATTCTGTATGGAGGACTATGTGGAGCACATTATTCTGTATGGAGGATTATGTGGGGACATTATTCTGTATGGAGGACTATGTGGAGCACATTATTCTGTATGGAGGGCTATGTGGGGACATTATTCTGTATGGAGGGCTATGTGGGGCCCATTATTCTGTATGGAGGGCTATGTGGGGCCCATTATTCTGTATGGAGGACTATGTGGAGCACATTATTCTGTATGGAGGATTATGTGGGGACATTATTCTGTATGGAGGACTATGTGGAGCACATTATTCTGTATGGAGGGCTATGTGGGGACATTATTCTGTATGGAGGGCTATGTGGGGCCCATTATTCTGTATGGAGGGCTATGTGGAGCACATTATTCTGTATGGAGGGCTATGTGGGGCACATTATTCTGTATGGAGGGCTATGTGGAGCACATTATTCTGTATGGAGGGCTATGTGGGGCACATTATTCTGTATGGAGGGCTATGTGGGGCACATTATTCTGTATGGAGGGCTATGTGGGGCACATTATTCTGTATGGAGGGCTATGTGGGGCCCATTATTCTGTATGGAGGGCTATGTGGAGCACATTATTCTGTATGGAGGGCTATGTGGGCACATTATTCTGTATGGAGGGCTATGTGGGGACATTATTCTGTATGGAGGGCTATGTGGGTACATTATTCTGTATGGAGGGCTATGTGGGGCACATTATTCTGTATGGAGGGCTATGTGGGGCACATTATTCTGTATGGAGGGCTATGTGGAGCACATTATTCTGTATGGAGGGCTATGTGGGGCACATTATTCTGTATGGAGGGCTATGTGGAGCACATTATTCTGTATGGAGGGCTATGTGGGGCACATTATTCTGTATGGAGGGCTATGTGGGGCCATTATTCTGTATGGAGGGCTATGTGGGCACATTATTCTGTATGGAGGGCTATGTGGAGCACATTATTCTGTATGGAGGGCTATGTGGGGCACATTATTCTGTATGGAGGGCTATGTGGAGCACATTATTCTGTATGGAGGGCTATGTGGGGCACATTATTCTGTATGGAGGGCTATGTGGGGCACATTATTCTGTATGGAGGGCTATGTGGAGCACATTATTCTGTATGGAGGGCTATGTGGAGCACATTATTCTGTATGGAGGGCTATGTGGGGCACATTATTCTGTATGGAGGGCTATGTGGGGCACATTATTCTGTATGGAGGGCTATGTGGGGCACATTATTCTGTATGGAGGGCTATGTGGGGCCCATTATTCTGTATGGAGGGCTATGTGGGGCACATTATTCTGTATGGAGGGCTATGTGGGGCACATTATTCTGTATGGAGGGCTATGTGGAGCACATTATTCTGTATGGAGGGCTATGTGGGGCACATTATTCTGTATGGAGGGCTATGTGGAGCACATTATTCTGTATGGAGGGCTATGTGGGGCACATTATTCTGTATGGAGGGCTATGTGGAGCACATTATTCTGTATGGAGGACTATGTGGGGACATTATTCTGTATGGAGGGCTATGTGGGGCACATTATTCTGTATGGAGGGCTATGTGGGGACATTATTCTGTATGGAGGGCTATGTGGGGCACATTATTCTGTATGGAGGGCTATGTGGGGCACATTATTCTGTATGGAGGGCTATGTGGGGCCCATTATTCTGTATGGAGGGCTATGTGGAGCACATTATTCTGTATGGAGGGCTATACGGGGCACATTATTCTGTATGGAGGACTATGTGGAGCACATTATTCTGTATGGAGGGCTATGTGGGGCACATTATTCTGTATGGAGGGCTATACGGGGCACATTATTCTGTATGGAGGACTATGTGGAGCACATTATTCTGTATGGAGGGCTATGTGGGGCACATTATTCTGTATGGAGGGCTATGTGGGGCACATTATTCTGTATGGAGGGCTATGTGGGGCACATTATTCTGTATGGAGGGCTATGTGGGGCACATTATTCTGTATGGAGGGCTATGTGGGGACATTATTCTGTATGGAGGGCTATGTGGAGCACATTATTCTGTATGGAGGGCTATGTGGGGCACATTATTCTGTATGGAGGGCTATGTGGAGCACATTATTCTGTATGGAGGGCTATGTGGGCCCATTATTCTGTATGGAGGGCTATGTGGAGCACATTATTCTGTATGGAGGACTATGTGGGCCCATTATTCTGTATGGAGGGCTATGTGGAGCACATTATTCTGTATGGAGGACTATGTGGAGCCCATTATTCTGTATGGAGGGCTATGTGGAGCACATTATTCTGTATGGAGGGCTATGTGGGGCACATTATTCTGTATGGAGGGCTATGTGGGGCACATTATTCTGTATGGAAGGCTATGTGGGGCACATTATTCTGTATGGAGGACTATGTGGAGCACATTATTCTGTATGGAGGGCTATGTGGTGCACATTATTCTGTATGGAGGGCTATGTGGAGCACATTATTCTGTATGGAGAGCTATGTGGGGCACATTATTCTGTATGGAGGGCTATGTGGAGCACATTATTCTGTATGGAGGGATATGTGGGGCACATTATTCTGTATGGAGGGCTATGTGGAGCACATTATTCTGTATGGAGGGCTATGTGGGGCACATTATTCTGTATGGAGGACTATGTGGAGCACATTATTCTGTATGGAGGGCTATGTGGGGCACATTATTCTGTATGGAGGGCTATGTGGAGCACATTATTCTGTATGGAGGGCTATGTGGGGACATTATTCTGTATGGAGGGCTATGTGGAGCACATTATTCTGTATGGAGGGCTATGTGGAGCACATTATTCTGTATGGAGGGCTATGTGGAGCACATTATTCTGTATGGAGGGCTATGTGGAGCACATTATTCTGTATGGAGGGCTATGTGGGGCACATTATTCTGTATGGAGGGCTATGTGGAGCACATTATTCTGTATGGAGGGCTATGTGGGGACATTATTCTGTATGGAGGGCTATGTGGAGCACATTATTCTGTATGGAGGGCTATGTGGAGCACATTATTCTGTATGGAGGGCTATGTGGAGCACATTATTCTGTATGGAGGGCTATGTGGAGCACATTATTCTGTATGGAGGGCTATGTGGGGCCATTATTCTGTATGGAGGGCTATGTGGGGCCATTATTCTGTATGGAGGGCTATGTGGAGCACATTATTCTGTATGGAGGGCTATGTGGAGCACATTATTCTGTATGGAGGGCTATGTGGGGCCATTATTCTGTATGGAGGGCTATGTGGGGCACATTATTCTGTATGGAGGGGTATGTGGGGCACATTATTCTGTATGGAGGACTATGTGGGGCCCATTATTCTGTATGGAGGACTATGTGGGGCACATTATTCTGTATGGAGGGCTATGTGGGGCACATTATTCTGTATGGAGGGCTATGTGGAGCACATTATTCTGTATGGAGGGCTATGTGGGGCACATTATTCTGTATGGAGGACTATGTGGGTACATTATTCTGTATGGAGGGCTATGTGGAGCCCATTATTCTGTATGGAGGGCTATGTGGAGCACATTATTCTGTATGGAGGGCTATGTGGAGCACATTATTCTGTATGGAGGGCTATGTGGGGCACATTATTCTGTATGGAGGGCTATGTGGAGCCATTATTCTGTATGGAGGGCTATGTGGGGCACATTATTCTGTATGGAGGGCTATGTGGGGCACATTATTCTGTATGGAGGGCTATGTGGAGCCATTATTCTGTATGGAGGGCTATGTGGGGCACATTATTCTGTATGGAGGGCTATGTGGGGCACATTATTCTGTATGGAGGGCTATGTGGAGCCATTATTCTGTATGGAGGGCTATGTGGGGCACATTATTCTGTATGGAGGGCTATGTGGGGCACATTATTCTGTATGGAGGGCTATGTGGGGCCATTATTCTGTATGGAGGGCTATGTGGGCACATTATTCTGTATGGAGGGCTATGTGGAGCACATTATTCTGTATGGAGGGCTATGTGGAGCACATTATTCTGTATGGAGGGCTATGTGGAGCACATTATTCTGTATGGAGGGCTATGTGGAGCACATTATTCTGTATGGAGGGCTATGTGGTGCACATTATTCTGTATGGAGGGCTATGTGGAGCACATTATTCTGTATGGAGGGCTATGTGGAGCACATTATTCTGTATGGAGGGCTATGTGGGGCACATTATTCTGTATGGAGGGATATGTGGAGCACATTATTCTGTATGGAGGGCTATGTGGGGCACATTATTCTGTATGGAGGGCTATGTGGAGCACATTATTCTGTATGGAGGGCTATGTGGGGCACATTATTCTGTATGGAGGGCTATGTGGAGCACATTATTCTGTATGGAGGGTTATGTGGAGCACATTATTCTGTATGGAGGGCTATGTGGGGCACATTATTCTGTATGGAGGACTATGTGGAGCACATTATTCTGTATGGAGGGCTATGTGGGGCACATTATTCTGTATGGAGGGCTATGTGGAGCACATTATTCTGTATGGAGGGCTATGTGGAGCACATTATTCTGTATGGAGGGCTATGTGGGGCACATTATTCTGTATGGAGGGTTATGTGGAGCACATTATTCTGTATGGAGGGCTATGTGGGGCACATTATTCTGTATGGAGGGCTATGTGGAGCACATTATTCTGTATGGAGGGCTATGTGGAGCACATTATTCTGTATGGAGGGCTATGTGGAGCACATTATTCTGTATGGAGGGCTATGTGGAGCACATTATTCTGTATGGAGGGTTATGTGGAGCACATTATTCTGTATAGAGCACTATGTGGAGCACATTATTCTGTATGGAGGGCTATGTGGGGCACATTATTCTGTATGGAGGGCTATGTGGGGCACATTATTCTGTATGGAGGGCTATGTGGGGCACATTATTCTGTATGGAGGGCTATGTGGGGCACATTATTCTGTATGGAGGGCTATGTGGGGCCCATTATTCTGTATGGAGGGCTATGTGGGGCACATTATTCTGTATGGAGGGCTATGTGGAGCACATTATTCTGTATGGAGGGCTATGTGGGGCACATTATTCTGTATGGAGGGCTATGTGGAGCCCATTATTCTGTATGGAGGGCTATGTGGGGCACATTATTCTGTATGGAGGGCTATGTGGGGTACATTATTCTGTATGGAGGGCTATGTGGGGTACATTATTCTGTATGGAGGGCTATGTGGAGCACATTATTCTGTATGGAGGGTTATGTGGAGCACATTATTCTGTATGGAAGGCTATGTGGGGCACATTATTCTGTATGGAGGGCTATGTGGGGTACATTATTCTGTATGGAGGGCTATGTGGGCACATTATTCTGTATGGAGGGCTATGTGGGGCACATTATTCTGTATGGAGGGCTATGTGGGGCACATTATTCTGTATGGAGGGCTATGTGGAGCACATTATTCTGTATGGAGGGCTATGTGGAGCACATTATTCTGTATGGAGGGCTATGTGGAGCACATTATTCTGTATGGAGGGTTATGTGGAGCACATTATTCTGTATGGAAGGCTATGTGGGGCCATTATTCTGTATGGAGGGCTATGTGGGGCCATTATTCTGTATGGAGGGCTATGTGGGTACATTATTCTGTATGGAGGGCTATGTGGAGCACATTATTCTGTATGGAGGGCTATGTGGGGCCATTATTCTGTATGGAGGGCTATGTGGGGCCATTATTCTGTATGGAGGGCTATGTGGGTACATTATTCTGTATGGAGGGCTATGTGGGGCCCATTATTCTGTATGGAGGGCTATGTGGAGCACATTATTCTGTATGGAGGGCTATGTGGAGCACATTATTCTGTATGGAGGACTATGTGGAGCACATTATTCTGTATGGAGGGCTATGTGGGCACATTATTCTGTATGGAGGGCTATGTGGGGCACATTATTCTGTATGGAGGGCTATGTGGAGCACATTATTCTGTATGGAGGGCTATGTGGGCACATTATTCTGTATGGAGGGCTATGTGGGGCACATTATTCTGTATGGAGGGCTATGTGGAGCACATTATTCTGTATGGAGGGCTATGTGGAGCACATTATTCTGTATGGAGGGCTATGTGGAGCACATTATTCTGTATGGAGGGTTATGTGGAGCACATTATTCTGTATGGAGGGCTATGTGGGGCCATTATTCTGTATGGAGGGCTATGTGGGGCCATTATTCTGTATGGAGGGCTATGTGGGTACATTATTCTGTATGGAGGGCTATGTGGAGCACATTATTCTGTATGGAGGGCTATGTGGGGCCATTATTCTGTATGGAGGGCTATGTGGGGCCATTATTCTGTATGGAGGGCTATGTGGGTACATTATTCTGTATGGAGGGCTATGTGGAGCACATTATTCTGTATGGAGGACTATGTGGAGCACATTATTCTGTATGGAGGGCTATGTGGAGCCCATTATTCTGTATGGAGGGCTATGTGGAGCACATTATTCTGTATGGAGGACTATGTGGGGCACATTATTCTGTATGGAGGGCTATGTGGAGCACATTATTCTGTATGGAGGGCTATGTGGGCACATTATTCTGTATGGAGGGCTATGTGGGGCACATTATTCTGTATGGAGGGCTATGTGGAGCACATTATTCTGTATGGAGGGCTATGTGGGCACATTATTCTGTATGGAGGGCTATGTGGGGCACATTATTCTGTATGGAGGGCTATGTGGAGCACATTATTCTGTATGGAGGGCTATGTGGGTACATTATTCTGTATGGAGGGCTATGTGGAGCACATTATTCTGTATGGAGGGCTATGTGGGTACATTATTCTGTATGGAGGGCTATGTGGAGCACATTATTCTGTATGGAGGGCTATGTGGAGCACATTATTCTGTATGGAGGGCTATGTGGGGCACATTATTCTGTATGGAGGGCTATGTGGGGCACATTATTCTGTATGGAGGGCTATGTGGAGCACATTATTCTGTATGGAGGGTTATGTGGAGCACATTATTCTGTATGGAGGGCTATGTGGGGCACATTATTCTGTATGGAGGGCTATGTGGAGCACATTATTCTGTATGGAGGGCTATGTGGGGACATTATTCTGTATGGAGGGCTATGTGGGGCACATTATTCTGTATGGAGGGCTATGTGGAGCACATTATTCTGTATGGAGGGCTATGTGGGGCACATTATTCTGTATGGAGGGTTATGTGGAGCACATTATTCTGTATGGAGGGCTATGTGGAGCACATTATTCTGTATGGAGGGCTATGTGGAGCACATTATTCTGTATGGAGGGTTATGTGGAGCACATTATTCTGTATGGAGGACTATGTGGAGCACATTATTCTGTATGAAGGGCTATGTGGGGCCCATTATTCTGTATGGAGGGCTATGTGGAGCACATTATTCTGTATGGAGGACTATGTGGAGCCATTATTCTGTATGGAGGGCTATGTGGAGCACATTATTCTGTATGGAGGACTATGTGGAGCCATTATTCTGTATGGAGGGCTATGTGGAGCACATTATTCTGTATGGAGGGCTATGTGGAGCACATTATTCTGTATGGAGGACTATGTGGAGCCATTATTCTGTATGGAGGGCTATGTGGGGCACATTATTCTGTATGGAGGGCTATGTGGAGCACATTATTCTGTATGGAGGACTATGTGGAGCCATTATTCTGTATGGAGGGCTATGTGGAGCACATTATTCTGTATGAAGGGCTATGTGGGGCACATTATTCTGTATGGAGGGCTATGTGGGGCACATTATTCTGTATGGAGGGCTATGTGGAGCACATTATTCTGTATGGAGGGCTATGTGGGGCACATTATTCTGTATGGAGGGTTATGTGGAGCACATTATTCTGTATGGAGGGCTATGTGGAGCACATTATTCTGTATGGAGGGCTATGTGGAGCACATTATTCTGTATGGAGGGCTATGTGGAGCACATTATTCTGTATGGAGGGCTATGTGGGGCACATTATTCTGTATGGAGGGCTATGTGGAGCACATTATTCTGTATGGAGGGCTATGTGGGGCACATTATTCTGTATGGAGGGCTATGTGGGGCACATTATTCTGTATGGAGGACTATGTGGAGCCATTATTCTGTATGGAGGGCTATGTGGAGCACATTATTCTGTATGGAGGACTATGTGGAGCCATTATTCTGTATGGAGGGCTATGTGGGGCACATTATTCTGTATGGAGGGCTATGTGGAGCACATTATTCTGTATGGAGGACTATGTGGAGCCATTATTCTGTATGGAGGGCTATGTGGAGCACATTATTCTGTATGAAGGGCTATGTGGGGCACATTATTCTGTATGGAGGGCTATGTGGGGCACATTATTCTGTATGGAGGGCTATGTGGAGCACATTATTCTGTATGGAGGGCTATGTGGGGCACATTATTCTGTATGGAGGGTTATGTGGAGCACATTATTCTGTATGGAGGGCTATGTGGAGCACATTATTCTGTATGGAGGGCTATGTGGAGCACATTATTCTGTATGGAGGGCTATGTGGAGCACATTATTCTGTATGGAGAGCTATGTGGGTACATTATTCTGTATGGAGGGCTATGTGGAGCACATTATTCTGTATGGAGGGCTATGTGGGGACATTATTCTGTATGGAGGGCTATGTGGGGCACATTATTCTGTATGGAGGGTTATGTGGAGCACATTATTCTGTATGGAGGGCTATGTGGGGCCATTATTCTGTATGGAGGGCTATGTGGAGCACATTATTCTGTATGGAGGGCTATGTGGAGCACATTATTCTGTATGGAGGGCTATGTGGAGCACATTATTCTGTATGGAGGGCTATGTGGAGCACATTATTCTGTATGGAGGGCTATGTGGAGCACATTATTCTGTATGGAGGGCTATGTGGGGCACATTATTCTGTATGGAGGGCTATGTGGGGCCCATTATTCTGTATGGAGGGCTATGTGGAGCACATTATTCTGTATGGAGGGCTATGTGGGGCACATTATTCTGTATGGAGGGCTATGTGGGGCCCATTATTCTGTATGGAGGGCTATGTGGAGCACATTATTCTGTATGGAGGGCTATGTGGGGCACATTATTCTGTATGGAGGGCTATGTGGAGCACATTATTCTGTATGGAGGGCTATGTGGAGCACATTATTCTGTATGGAGGGCTATGTGGGGCACATTATTCTGTATGGAGGGCTATGTGGAGCACATTATTCTGTATGGAGGGCTATGTGGAGCACATTATTCTGTATGGAGGGCTATGTGGGGCACATTATTCTGTATGGAGGGCTATGTGGAGCACATTATTCTGTATGGAGGGCTATGTGGGGACATTATTCTGTATGGAGGGCTATGTGGGGCACATTATTCTGTATGGAGGGCTATGTGGAGCACATTATTCTGTATGGAGGGCTATGTGGAGCACATTATTCTGTATGGAGGGTTATGTGGAGCACATTATTCTGTATGGAAGGCTATGTGGGGCCATTATTCTGTATGGAGGGCTATGTGGGGCCATTATTCTGTATGGAGGGCTATGTGGGTACATTATTCTGTATGGAGGGCTATGTGGAGCACATTATTCTGTATGGAGGGCTATGTGGGGCCATTATTCTGTATGGAGGGCTATGTGGGGCCATTATTCTGTATGGAGGGCTATGTGGGTACATTATTCTGTATGGAGGGCTATGTGGAGCACATTATTCTGTATGGAGGGCTATGTGGAGCACATTATTCTGTATGGAGGACTATGTGGAGCACATTATTCTGTATGGAGGGCTATGTGGGCACATTATTCTGTATGGAGGGCTATGTGGGGCACATTATTCTGTATGGAGGGCTATGTGGAGCACATTATTCTGTATGGAGGGCTATGTGGGCACATTATTCTGTATGGAGGGCTATGTGGGGCACATTATTCTGTATGGAGGGCTATGTGGAGCACATTATTCTGTATGGAGGGCTATGTGGGTACATTATTCTGTATGGAGGGCTATGTGGAGCACATTATTCTGTATGGAGGGCTATGTGGGGCCATTATTCTGTATGGAGGGCTATGTGGGGCACATTATTCTGTATGGAGGGCTATGTGGGTACATTATTCTGTATGGAGGGCTATGTGGAGCACATTATTCTGTATGGAGGGCTATGTGGAGCACATTATTCTGTATGGAGGGCTATGTGGGGCACATTATTCTGTATGGAGGGCTATGTGGGGCACATTATTCTGTATGGAGGGCTATGTGGGGACATTATTCTGTATGGAGGGCTATGTGGAGCACATTATTCTGTATGGAGGGCTATGTGGGGACATTATTCTGTATGGAGGGCTATGTGGAGCACATTATTCTGTATGGAGGGCTATGTGGGGACATTATTCTGTATGGAGGGCTATGTGGGGACATTATTCTGTATGGAGGGCTATGTGGAGCACATTATTCTGTATGGAGGGCTATGTGGGGCACATTATTCTGTATGGAGGACTATGTGGGGCACATTATTCTGTATGGAGGGCTATGTGGAGCACATTATTCTGTATGGAGGGCTATGTGGAGCACATTATTCTGTATGGAGGGCTATGTGGGGCACATTATTCTGTATGGAGGGCTATGTGGAGCACATTATTCTGTATGGAGGGCTATGTGGGGCACATTATTCTGTATGGAGGACTATGTGGAGCACATTATTCTGTATGGAGGGCTATGTGGGTACATTATTCTGTATGGAGGGCTATGTGGAGCACATTATTCTGTATGGAGGGCTATGTGGGTACATTTTTCTGTATGGAGGGCTATGTGGAGCACATTATTCTGTATGGAGGGCTATGTGGGTACATTATTCTGTATGGAGGGCTATGTGGGGCACATTATTCTGTATGGAGGACTATGTGGAGCACATTATTCTGTATGGAGGGCTATGTGGGTACATTATTCTGTATGGAGGGCTATGTGGAGCACATTATTCTGTATGGAGGGCTATGTGGGGCACATTATTCTGTATGGAGGACTATGTGGAGCACATTATTCTGTATGGAGGGCTATGTGGAGCACATTATTCTGTATGGAGGGCTATGTGGGGACATTATTCTGTATGGAGGGCTATGTGGGGACATTATTCTGTATGGAGGGCTATGTGGGGACATTATTCTGTATGGAGGGCTATGTGGGGCCATTATTCTGTATGGAGGGCTATGTGGGGCACATTATTCTGTATGGAGGGCTATGTGGAGCACATTATTCTGTATGGAGGGCTATGTGGAGCACATTATTCTGTATGGAGGACTATGTGGAGCACATTATTCTGTATGGAGGGCTATGTGGAGCACATTATTCTGTATGGAGGGCTATGTGGAGCACATTATTCTGTATGGAGGGCTATGTGGGCACATTATTCTGTATGGAGGGCTATGTGGAGCACATTATTCTGTATGGAGGGCTATGTGGAGCACATTATTCTGTATGGAGGGCTATGTGGTGCACATTATTCTGTATGGAGGGCTATGTGGGGCACATTATTCTGTATGGAGGGTTATGTGGGGCACATTATTCTGTATGGAGGGTTATGTGGGGCACATTATTCTGTATGGAGGGATATGTGGGGCACATTATTCTGTATGGAGGGCTATGTGGGGCACATTATTCTGTATGGAGGGCTATGTGGGTACATTATTCTGTATGGAGGGCTATGTGGAGCACATTATTCTGTATGGAGGGCTATGTGGGTACATTATTCTGTATGGAGGGCTATGTGGAGCACATTATTCTGTATGGAGGGCTATGTGGAGCACATTATTCTGTATGGAGGGCTATGTGGAGCACATTATTCTGTATGGAGGGCTATGTGGAGCACATTATTCTGTATGGAGGGCTATGTGGGGCACATTATTCTGTATGGAGGGATATGTGGGGCCATTATTCTGTATGGAGGGCTATGTGGAGCACATTATTCTGTATGGAGGACTATGTGGAGCACATTATTCTGTATGGAGGGCTATGTGGGGCACATTATTCTGTATGGAGGACTATGTGGAGCACATTATTCTGTATGGAGGGCTATGTGGAGCACATTATTCTGTATGGAGGGCTATGTGGAGCACATTATTCTGTATGGAGGGCTATGTGGAGCACATTATTCTGTATGGAGGGCTATGTGGGCCCATTATTCTGTATGGAGGACTATGTGGAGCACATTATTCTGTATGGAGAGCTATGTGGAGCACATTATTCTGTATGGAGGGCTATGTGGAGCACATTATTCTGTATGGAGGGCTATGTGGGGCCATTATTCTGTATGGAGGGCTATGTGGGGCACATTATTCTGTATGGAGGGCTATGTGGAGCACATTATTCTGTATGGAGGGCTATGTGGAGCACATTATTCTGTATGGAGGGCTATGTGGAGCACATTATTCTGTATGGAGGGCTATGTGGGGCCATTATTCTGTATGGAGGGCTATGTGGAGCACATTATTCTGTATGGAGGGCTATGTGGAGCACATTATTCTGTATGGAGGGCTATGTGGAGCACATTATTCTGTATGGAGGGCTATGTGGAGCACATTATTCTGTATGGAGGGCTATGTGGAGCACATTATTCTGTATGGAGGACTATGTGGGTACATTATTCTGTATGGAGGGCTATGTGGGGCCATTATTCTGTATGGAGGGCTATGTGGGGCACATTATTCTGTATGGAGGGCTATGTGGAGCACATTATTCTGTATGGAGGGCTATGTGGGGCCATTATTCTGTATGGAGGGCTATGTGGGTACATTATTCTGTATGGAGGGCTATGTGGGGCACATTATTCTGTATGGAGGGCTATGTGGAGCACATTATTCTGTATGGAGGGCTATGTGGAGCACATTATTCTGTATGGAGGGCTATGTGGAGCACATTATTCTGTATGGAGGGCTATGTGGAGCACATTATTCTGTATGGAGGGCTATGTGGAGCACATTATTCTGTATGGAGGGCTATGTGGAGCACATTATTCTGTATGGAGGGCTATGTGGAGCACATTATTCTGTATGGAGGGCTATGTGGAGCACATTATTCTGTATGGAGGGTTATGTGGGGCACATTATTCTGTATGGAGGGCTATGTGGAGCACATTATTCTGTATGGAGGGCTATGTGGGCACATTATTCTGTATGGAGGGCTATGTGGGGACATTATTCTGTATGGAGGGCTATGTGAGTACATTATTCTGTATGGAGGGCTATGTGGGGCACATTATTCTGTATGGAGGGCTATGTGGAGCACATTATTCTGTATGGAGGGCTATGTGGGGCACATTATTCTGTATGGAGGGCTATGTGGAGCACATTATTCTGTATGGAGGGCTATGTGGAGCACATTATTCTGTATGGAGGGCTATGTGGAGCACATTATTCTGTATGGAGGGCTATGTGGGGCCCATTATTCTGTATGGAGGGCTATGTGGGGCACATTATTCTGTATGGAGGGCTATGTGGAGCACATTATTCTGTATGGAGGACTATGTGGGTACATTATTCTGTATGGAGGGCTATGTGGGGCCCATTATTCTGTATGGAGGGCTATGTGGGGCACATTATTCTGTATGGAGGGCTATGTGGGGCCCATTATTCTGTATGGAGGGCTATGTGGGGCACATTATTCTGTATGGAGGGTTATGTAGAGCACATTATTCTGTATGGAGGGTTATGTAGAGCACATTATTCTGTATGGAGGGCTATGTGGGGCATATTATTCTGTATGGAGGGCTATGTGGGGCCCATTATTCTGTATGGAGGGCTATGTGGGGCCCATTATTCTGTATGGAGGACTATGTGGTGCACATTATTCTGTATGGAGAGCTATGTGGAGCACATTATTCTGTATGGAGGGCTATGTGGAGACATTATTCTGTATGGAGGGCTATGTGGAGCACATTATTCTGTATGGAGGGATATGTGGAGCACATTATTCTGTATGGAGGGCTATGTGGAGCACATTATTCTGTATGGAGGGCTATGTGGGGCCCATTATTCTGTATGGAGGGCTATGTGGAGCACATTATTCTGTATGGAGGGCTATGTGGGGCCCATTATTCTGTATGGAGGGCTATGTGGGGTACATTATTCTGTATGGAGGGCTATGTGGGGTACATTATTCTGTATGGAGGGATATGTGGAGCACATTATTCTGTATGGAGGACTATGTGGAGCACATTATTCTGTATGGAGGGCTATGTGGGGTACATTATTCTGTATGGAGGGCTATGTGGGGTACATTATTCTGTATGGAGGGCTATGTGGGGTACATTATTCTGTATGGAGGACTATGTGGAGCACATTATTCTGTATGGAGGGCTATGTGGAGCACATTATTCTGTATGGAGGGCTATGTGGGGCACATTATTCTGTATGGAGGGCTATGTGGGGCACATTATTCTGTATGGAGGGTTATGTAGAGCACATTATTCTGTATGGAGGGCTATGTGGGGCATATTATTCTGTATGGAGGGCTATGTGGGGCCCATTATTCTGTATGGAGGGCTATGTGGGGCCCATTATTCTGTATGGAGGACTATGTGGTGCACATTATTCTGTATGGAGAGCTATGTGGAGCACATTATTCTGTATGGAGGGCTATGTGGAGACATTATTCTGTATGGAGGGCTATGTGGAGCACATTATTCTGTATGGAGGGATATGTGGAGCACATTATTCTGTATGGAGGGCTATGTGGAGCACATTATTCTGTATGGAGGGCTATGTGGGGCCCATTATTCTGTATGGAGGGCTATGTGGAGCACATTATTCTGTATGGAGGGCTATGTGGGGCCCATTATTCTGTATGGAGGGCTATGTGGGGTACATTATTCTGTATGGAGGGCTATGTGGGGCACATTATTCTGTATGGAGGGCTATGTGGAGCACATTATTCTGTATGGAGGGCTATGTGGAGCACATTATTCTGTATGGAGGACTATGTGGGGCACATTATTCTGTATGGAGGACTATGTGGGGCACATTATTCTGTATGGAGGGCTATGTGGAGCACATTATTCTGTATGGAGGGATATGTGGAGCACATTAATCTGTATGGAGGGCTATGTGGGGCACATTATTCTGTATGAAGGGCTATGTGGGGCACATTATTCTGTATGGAGGGCTATGTGGGGCACATTATTCTGTATGGAGGGCTATGTGGAGCACATTATTCTGTATGGAGGGCTATGTGGGGCACATTATTCTGTATGGAGGGCTATGTGGGGCACATTATTCTGTATGGAGGGCTATGTGGGGCACATTATTCTGTATGGAGGGCTATGTGGAGCACATTATTCTGTATGGAGGGCTATGTGGGGCACATTATTCTGTATGGAGGGCTATGTGGGGCACATTATTCTGTATGGAGGGCTATGTGGGGCCCATTATTCTGTATGGAGGGCTATGTGGAGCACATTATTCTGTATGGAGGGCTATGTGGAGCACATTATTCTGTATGGAGGGATATGTGGAGCACATTATTCTGTATGGAGGGCTATGTGGGCCCATTATTCTGTATGGAGGTCTATGTGGAGCACATTATTCTGTATGGAGGGCTATGTGGGGCCCATTATTCTGTATGGAGGGCTATGTGGGGCACATTATTCTGTATGGAGGACTATGTGGGGCACATTATTCTGTATGGAGGGCTATGTGGAGCACATTATTCTGTATGGAGGGATATGTGGAGCACATTAATCTGTATGGAGGGCTATGTGGGGCACATTATTCTGTATGAAGGGCTATGTGGAGCACATTATTCTGTATGGAGGGCTATGTGGGGCACATTATTCTGTATGGAGGGCTATGTGGAGCACATTATTCTGTATGGAGGACTATGTGGGGCCATTATTCTGTATGGAGGGATATGTGGGGCCATTATTCTGTATGGAGGGCTATGTGGTGCACATTATTCTGTATGGAGGGCTATGTGGAGCACATTATTCTGTATGGAGGGCTATGTGGGGCACATTATTCTGTATGGAGGACTATGTGGAGCACATTATTCTGTATGGAGGGCTATGTGGAGCACATTATTCTGTATGGAGGGCTATGTGGGGCACATTATTCTGTATGGAGGGCTATGTGGAGCACATTATTCTGTATGGAGGGCTATGTGGGGCACATTATTCTGTATGAAGGGCTATGTGGAGCACATTATTCTGTATGGAGGGCTATGTGGAGCACATTATTCTGTATGGAGGGCTATGTGGGGCACATTATTCTGTATGGAGGGCTATGTGGGGCACATTATTCTGTATGGAGGGCTATGTGGAGCACATTATTCTGTATGGAGGGCTATGTGGAGCACATTATTCTGTATGGAGGGCTATGTGGAGCACATTATTCTGTATGGAGGGCTATGTGGGGCACATTATTCTGTATGGAGGGCTATGTGGGGCACATTATTCTGTATGAAGGGCTATGTGGAGCACATTATTCTGTATGGAGGGCTATGTGGAGCACATTATTCTGTATGGAGGGCTATGTGGGGCACATTATTCTGTATGGAGGGCTATGTGGAGCACATTATTCTGTATGGAGGGCTATGTGGGGCACATTATTCTGTATGGAGGGCTATGTGGAGCACATTATTCTGTATGGAGGGCTATGTGGGGCACATTATTCTGTATGGAGGGCTATGTGGGGCACATTATTCTGTATGGAGGGCTATGTGGAGCACATTATTCTGTATGGAGGGCTATGTGGGGCACATTATTCTGTATGGAGGGCTATGTGGAGCACATTATTCTGTATGGAGGGCTATGTGGGGCACATTATTCTGTATGGAGGGCTATGTGGAGCACATTATTCTGTATGGAGGGCTATGTGGGGCACATTATTCTGTATGAAGGGCTATGTGGAGCACATTATTCTGTATGGAGGGCTATGTGGAGCACATTATTCTGTATGGAGGGCTATGTGGGGCATATTATTCTGTATGAAGGGCTATGTGGGGCACATTATTCTGTATGGAGGGCTATGTGGGGCATATTATTCTGTATGAAGGGCTATGTGGGGCACATTATTCTGTATGGAGGGCTATGTGGAGCACATTATTCTGTATGGAGGGCTATGTGGAGCACATTATTCTGTATGGAGGGCTATGTGGAGCCCATTATTCTGTATGGAGGGCTATGTGGGGCACATTATTCTGTATGGAGGGCTATGTGGGGCACATTATTCTGTATGGAGGGCTATGTGGGGCATATTATTCTGTATGAAGGGCTATGTGGGGCACATTATTCTGTATGAAGGGCTATGTGGAGCACATTATTCTGTATGGAGGGCTATGTGGGGACATTATTCTGTATGGAGGACTATGTGGAGCACATTATTCTGTATGGAGGGCTATGTGGGGCACATTATTCTGTATGGAGGGCTATGTGGAGCACATTATTCTGTATGGAGGACTATGTGGAGCACATTATTCTGTATGGAGGGTTATGTGGAGCACATTATTCTGTATGGAGGACTATGTGGGGACATTATTCTGTATGGAGGGCTATGTGGAGCACATTATTCTGTATGGAGGGCTATGTGGAGCACATTATTCTGTATGGAGGGCTATGTGGAGCACATTATTCTGTATGGAGGGCTATGTGGAGCCCATTATTCTGTATGGAGGGCTATGTGGGGCACATTATTCTGTATGGAGGACTATGTGGAGCACATTATTCTGTATGGAGGACTATGTGGAGCACATTATTCTGTATGGAGGGCTATGTGGAGCACATTATTCTGTATGGAGGGCTATGTGGGGCACATTATTCTGTATGGAGGACTATGTGGGGCACATTATTCTGTATGGAGGACTATGTGGGGCACATTATTCTGTATGGAGAGCTATGTGGGGCACATTATTCTGTATGGAGGGCTATGTGGAGCACATTATTCTGTATGGAGGGCTATGTGGAGCACATTATTCTGTATGGAGGGCTATGTGGAGCACATTATTCTGTATGGAGGACTATGTGGGGCACATTATTCTGTATGAAGGGCTATGTGGGGCACATTATTCTGTATGGAGGGCTATGTGGGGCACATTATTCTGTATGGAGGACTATGTGGGGCACATTATTCTGTATGGAGGGCTATGTGGAGCACATTATTCTGTATGGAGGGCTATGTGGAGCACATTATTCTGTATGGAGGGCTATGTGGAGCACATTATTCTGTATGGAGGGCTATGTGGGGCACATTATTCTGTATGGAGGGCTATGTGGAGCACATTATTCTGTATGGAGGGCTATGTGGAGCACATTATTCTGTATGGAGGGCTATGTGGAGCACATTATTCTGTATGGAGGGCTATGTGGGGCACATTATTCTGTATGGAGGGCTATGTGGTGCACATTATTCTGTATGGAGGGCTATGTGGAGCATATTATTCTGTATGGAGGGCTATGTGGAGCACATTATTCTGTATGAAGGGCTATGTGGAGCACATTATTCTGTATGGAGGACTATGTGGAGCCATTATTCTGTATGGAGGGCTATGTGGAGCACATTATTCTGTATGAAGGGCTATGTGGTGCACATTATTCTGTATGAAGGGCTATGTGGGGCACATTATTCTGTATGGAGGGCTATGTGGGGTACATTATTCTGTATGGAGGGCTATGTGGGGCCATTATTCTGTATGGAGGGATATGTGGAGCACATTATTCTGTATGGAGGGCTATGTGGAGCACATTATTCTGTATGGAGGGCTATGTGGAGCACATTATTCTGTATGGAGGGCTATGTGGGGCACATTATTCTGTATGGAGGACTATGTGGAGCCATTATTCTGTATGGAGGGCTATGTGGGGCCCATTATTCTGTATGGAGGGCTATGTGGGGTACATTATTCTGTATGGAGGGCTATGTGGGGCCATTATTCTGTATGGAGGACTATGTGGTGCACATTATTCTGTATGGAGGGATATGTGGAGCACATTATTCTGTATGGAGGGCTATGTGGAGCACATTATTCTGTATGGAGGGCTATGTGGAGCACATTATTCTGTATGGAGGGCTATGTGGAGCCCATTATTCTGTATGGAGGGCTATGTGGAGCACATTATTCTGTATGGAGGGCTATGTGGGGCCATTATTCTGTATGGAGGGCTATGTGGGGACATTATTCTGTATGGAGGGCTATGTGGGGACATTATTCTGTATGGGGGGCTATGTGGGGCACATTATTCTGTATGGAGGGTTATGTGGTGCACATTATTCTGTATGGAGGGATATGTGGAGCACATTATTCTGTATGGAGGGCTATGTGGTGCACATTATTCTGTATGAAGGGCTATGTGGGGCACATTATTCTGTATGGAGGGCTATGTGGGGCCATTATTCTGTATGGAGGGCTATGTGGGCACATTATTCTGTATGGAGGGCTATGTGGAGCACATTATACTGTATGGAGGACTATGTGGGGCACATTATTCTGTATGGAGGGCTATGTGGGGCACATTATTCTGTATGGAGGGATATGTGGAGCACATTATTCTGTATGGAGGGCTATGTGGAGCACATTATTCTGTATGGAGGGCTATGTGGGGTACATTATTCTGTATGGAGGGCTATGTGGGGCCCATTATACTGTATGGAGGGCTATGTGGGGCCATTATTCTGTATGGAGGGCTATGTGGGGCCCATTATACTGTATGGAGGGCTATGTGGGGCCATTATTCTGTATGGAGGGCTATGTGGAGCACATTATTCTGTATGGAGGGCTATGTGGAGCACATTATTCTGTATGGAGGGCTATGTGGGCACATTATTCTGTATGGAGGGCTATGTGGGGCCATTATTCTGTATGGAGGGCTATGTGGGGCACATTATTCTGTATGGAGGGCTATGTGGGGCCCATTATTCTGTATGGAGGGCTATGTGGAGCACATTATTCTGTATGGAGGGATATGTGGAGCACATTATTCTGTATGGAGGGCTATGTGGAGCACATTATTCTGTATGGAGGGCTATGTGGAGCACATTATTCTGTATGGAGGGCTATGTGGAGCACATTATTCTGTATGGAGGGCTATGTGGGCACATTATTCTGTATGGAGGGCTATGTGGGGCCATTATTCTGTATGGAGGGCTATGTGGTGCACATTATTCTGTATGAAGGGCTATGTGGGGCACATTATTCTGTATGGAGGACTATGTGGAGCACATTATTCTGTATGGAGGGCTATGTGGTGCACATTATTCTGTATGAAGGGCTATGTGGAGCACATTATTCTGTATGGAGGACTATGTGGAGTACATTATTCTGTATGGAGGGCTATGTGGAGCACATTATTCTGTATGGAGGGCTATGTGGGGCCATTATTCTGTATGGAGGGCTATGTGGGGACATTATTCTGTATGGAGGGCTATGTGGAGCACATTATTCTGTATGGAGGGCTATGTGGGGCACATTATTCTGTATGGAGGACTATGTGGGGCACATTATTCTGTATGGAGGGCTATGTGGAGCACATTATTCTGTATGGAGGACTATGTGGGTACATTATTCTGTATGGAGGGCTATGTGGGGCACATTATTCTGTATGGAGGGCTATGTGGGGCACATTATTCTGTATGGAGAGCTATGTGGAGCACATTATTCTGTATGGAGGGCTATGTGGAGCACATTATTCTGTATGGAGGAGTATGTGGAGCCCATTATTCTGTATGGAGGGCTATGTGGGGCCCATTATTCTGTATGGAGGGCTATGTGGAGCACATTATTCTGTATGGAGGGCTATGTGGAGCACATTATTCTGTATGGAGGGCTATGTGGGGCCCATTATACTGTATGGAGGGCTATGTGGAGCCCATTATTCTGTATGGAGGGCTATGTGGAGCACATTATTCTGTATGGAGGGCTATGTGGGGCCCATTATTCTGTATGGAGGGCTATGTGGAGCACATTATTCTGTATGGAGAGCTATGTGGGGCACATTATTCTGTATGGAGGACTATGTGGGTACATTATTCTGTATGGAGGGCTATGTGGAGCACATTATTCTGTATGGAGGGCTATGTGGAGCACATTATTCTGTATGGAGGGCTATGTGGGGCACATTATTCTGTATGGAGGGCTATGTGGGCACATTATTCTGTATGGAGGGATATGTGGAGCACATTATTCTGTATGGAGGGCTATGTGGAGCACATTATTCTGTATGGAGGGCTATGTGGAGCACATTATTCTGTATGGAGGATTATGTGGAGCACATTATTCTGTATTGAGGACTATGTGGAGCCCATTATTCTGTATGGAGGGCTATGTGGAGCCCATTATTCTGTATGGAGGGCTATGTGGGGCACATTATTCTGTATGGAGGGCTATGTGGGCCCATTATTCTGTATGGAGGGCTATGTGGAGCACATTATTCTGTATGGAGGACTATGTGGAGCCCATTATTCTGTATGGAGGGCTATGTGGAGCACATTATTCTGTATGGAGGAGTATGTGGAGCCCATTATTCTGTATGGAGGGCTATGTGGGGCCCATTATTCTGTATGGAGGGCTATGTGGAGCACATTATTCTGTATGGAGGGCTATGTGGAGCACATTATTCTGTATGGAGGACTATGTGGGTACATTATTCTGTATGGAGGGCTATGTGGAGCACATTATTCTGTATGGAGGGCTATGTGGAGCACATTATTCTGTATGGAGGGCTATGTGGGGCACATTATTCTGTATGGAGGGCTATGTGGAGCACATTATTCTGTATGGAGGGCTATGTGGAGCACATTATTCTGTATGGAGGACTATGTGGGGCACATTATTCTGTATGGAGGCTATGTGGGGCACATTATTCTGTATGGAGGGCTATGTGGGGCACATTATTCTGTATGGAGGGCTATGTGGAGCACATTATTCTGTATGGAGGGCTATGTGGAGCACATTATTCTGTATGGAGGGCTATGTGGAGCACATTATTCTGTATGGAGGGCTATGTGGAGCACATTATTCTGTATGGAGGGCTATGTGGGGCACATTATTCTGTATGGAGGGCTATGTGGAGCACATTATTCTGTATGGAGGGCTATGTGGGCACATTATTCTGTATGGAGGGCTATGTGGAGCACATTATTCTGTATGGAGGGCTATGTGGGGCACATTATTCTGTATGGAGGGCTATGTGGGCCCATTATTCTGTATGGAGGGCTATGTGGAGCACATTATTCTGTATGGAGGACTATGTGGAGCCCATTATTCTGTATGGAGGGCTATGTGGAGCCCATTATTCTGTATGGAGGGCTATGTGGGGCACATTATTCTGTATGGAGGACTATGTGGGGCACATTATTCTGTATGGAGGGCTATGTGGGGCACATTATTCTGTATGGAGGGCTATGTGGAGCACATTATTCTGTATGGAGGACTATGTGGGGCACATTATTCTGTATGGAGGGCTATGTGGAGCACATTATTCTGTATGGAGGGCTATGTGGGGCCCATTATTCTGTATGGAGGGCTATGTGGAGCACATTATTCTGTATGGAGGGCTATGTGGAGCACATTATTCTGTATGGAGGGCTATGTGGGGCTCATTATTCTGTATGGAGGGCTATGTGGAGCACATTATTCTGTATGGAGGGCTATGTGGGGCACATTATTCTGTATGGAGGGCTATGTGGGGCTCATTATTCTGTATGGAGGGCTATGTGGAGCACATTATTCTGTATGGAGGGCTATGTGGAGCACATTATTCTGTATGGAGGGCTATGTGGGGCACATTATTCTGTATGGAGGGATATGTGGGGCACATTATTCTGTATGGAGGGCTATGTGGGGCCATTATTCTGTATGGAGGGCTATGTGGGGCCATTATTCTGTATGGAGGGCTATGTGGGGCCATTATTCTGTATGGAGGGCTATGTGGGGCCCATTATTCTGTATGGAGGACTATGTGGAGCACATTATTCTGTATGGAGGGCTATGTGGAGCACATTATTCTGTATGGAGGGCTATGTGGAGCACATTATTCTGTATGGAGGGCTATGTGGGGCCATTATTCTGTATGGAGGGCTATGTGGGGCCATTATTCTGTATGGAGGGCTATGTGGAGCACATTATTCTGTATGGAGGACTATGTGGGGCCATTATTCTGTATGGAGGGCTATGTGGGGCACATTATTCTGTATGGAGGGTTATGTGGAGCACATTATTCTGTATGGAGGACTATGTGGAGCACATTATACTGTATGGAGGGCTATGTGGGGCACATTATTCTGTATGGAGGGCTATGTGGGGCACATTATTCTGTATGGAGGGCTATGTGGGGCCATTATTCTGTATGGAGGGCTATGTGGGGCACATTATTCTGTATGGAGGGCTATGTGGGGCACATTATTCTGTATGGAGAGCTATGTGGGGCACATTATTCTGTATGGAGGGCTATGTGGGGCCATTATTCTGTATGGAGGGCTATGTGGGGCACATTATTCTGTATGGAGGGCTATGTGGGGCACATTATTCTGTATGGAGGGCTATGTGGGGCACATTATTCTGTATGGAGAGCTATGTGGGGCACATTATTCTGTATGGAGGGCTATGTGGGGCCATTATTCTGTATGGAGGGCTATGTGGGGCACATTATTCTGTATGGAGGGCTATGTGGGGCACATTATTCTGTATGGAGGGCTATGTGGGGCCATTATTCTGTATGGAGGGCTATGTGGGGCACATTATTCTGTATGGAGGGCTATGTGGGGCCATTATTCTGTATGGAGGGCTATGTGGGGCCATTATTCTGTATGGAGGGCTATGTGGGGCACATTATTCTGTATGGAGAGCTATGTGGGGCACATTATTCTGTATGGAGGGCTATGTGGGGCCATTATTCTGTATGGAGGGCTATGTGGGGCACATTATTCTGTATGGAGGGCTATGTGGGGCACATTATTCTGTATGGAGGGCTATGTGGGGCACATTATTCTGTATGGAGGGCTATGTGGGGCCATTATTCTGTATGGAGGGCTATGTGGGGCACATTATTCTGTATGGAGGGCTATGTGGGGCACATTATTCTGTATGGAGAGCTATGTGGGGCACATTATTCTGTATGGAGGGCTATGTGGGGCCATTATTCTGTATGGAGGGCTATGTGGGGCACATTATTCTGTATGGAGGACTATGTGGAGCACATTATACTGTATGGAGGGCTATGTGGGGCACATTATTCTGTATGGAGGGCTATGTGGGGCACATTATTCTGTATGGAGGGCTATGTGGGGCCATTATTCTGTATGGAGGACTATGTGGAGCACATTATTCTGTATGGAGGGCTATGTGGAGCACATTATTCTGTATAGAGCACTATGTGGAGCACATTATTCTGTATGGAGGGCTATGTGGGGCACATTATTCTGTATGGAGGGCTATGTGGGGCCATTATTCTGTATGGAGGACTATGTGGAGCACATTATTCTGTATGGAGGGCTATGTGGAGCACATTATTCTGTATGGAGGGCTATGTGGAGCACATTATTCTGTATGGAGGGCTATGTGGGCCCATTATTCTGTATGTAGGACTATGTGGAGCACATTATTCTGTATAGAGCACTATGTGGAGCACATTATTCTGTATGGAGGGCTATGTGGAGCACATTATTCTGTATGGAGGGCTATGTGGAGCACATTATTCTGTATAGAGCACTATGTGGGGCACATTATTCTGTATGGAGGGCTATGTGGAGCACATTATTCTGTATGGAGGGCTATGTGGGGCACATTATTCTGTATGGAGGGCTATGTGGGGCACATTATTCTGTATGGAGGGCTATGTGGAGCACATTATTCTGTATGGAGGGCTATGTGGGGCACATTATTCTGTATGGAGGGCTATGTGGAGCACATTATTCTGTATGGAGAGCTATGTGGAGCACATTATTCTGTATGGAGGGCTATGTGGAGCACATTATTCTGTATGGAGGGCTATGTGGGGCCCATTATTCTGTATGGAGGGCTATGTGGAGCACATTATTCTGTATGGAGGGCTATGTGGGGCCCATTATTCTGTATGGAGGGCTATGTGGGGACATTATTCTGTATGGAGGACTATGTGGAGCACATTATCCTGTATGGAGGGCTATGTGGTGCACATTATTCTGTATGGAGGGCTATGTGGAGCACATTATTCTGTATGGAGGGCTATGTGGGGCACATTATTCTGTATGGAGGGCTATGTGGAGCACATTATTCTGTATGGAGGGCTATGTGGGGCACATTATTCTGTATGGAGGGCTATGTGGGGACATTATTCTGTATGGAGGACTATGTGGTGCACATTATTCTGTATGGAGGGCTATGTGGAGCACATTATTCTGTATGGAGGGATATGTGGAGCACATTATTCTGTATGGAGGACTATGTGGGGCACATTATTCTGTATGGAGGGCTATGTGGAGCACATTATTCTGTATGGAGGACTATGTGGAGCACATTATTCTGTATGGAGGGCTATGTGGAGCACATTATTCTGTATGGAGGGATATGTGGAGCACATTATTCTGTATGGAGGACTATGTGGGGCACATTATTCTGTATGGAGGGCTATGTGGAGCACATTATTCTGTATGGAGGGCTATGTGGGGACATTATTCTGTATGGAGGGCTATGTGGGGCACATTATTCTGTATGGAGGGCTATGTGGGGCACATTATTCTGTATGGAGGGCTATGTGGAGCACATTATTCTGTATGGAGGGCTATGTGGGGCACATTATTCTGTATGGAGGGCTATGTGGAGCACATTATTCTGTATGGAGGGCTATGTGGGGACATTATTCTGTATGGAGGGCTATGTGGAGCACATTATTCTGTATGGAGGGCTATGTGGAGCACATTATTCTGTATGGAGGGCTATGTGGAGCACATTATTCTGTATGGAGGGCTATGTGGAGCACATTATTCTGTATGGAGGGCTATGTGGGGACATTATTCTGTATGGAGGGCTATGTGGAGCACATTATTCTGTATGGAGGACTATGTGGGTACATTATTCTGTATGGAGGGCTATGTGGGGCACATTATTCTGTATGGAGGGCTATGTGGAGCACATTATTCTGTATGGAGGGCTATGTGGAGCACATTATTCTGTATGGAGGGCTATGTGGGGACATTATTCTGTATGGAGGGCTATGTGGAGCACATTATTCTGTATGGAGGAGTATGTGGAGCACATTATTCTGTATGGAGGGCTATGTGGGGCCCATTATTCTGTATGGAGGGCTATGTGGGGCACATTATTCTGTATGGAGGGCTATGTGGAGCACATTATTCTGTATGGAGGACTATGTGGGTACATTATTCTGTATGGAGGGCTATGTGGGGCACATTATTCTGTATGGAGGGCTATGTGGGGCACATTATTCTGTATGGAGGGCTATGTGGAGCACATTATTCTGTATGGAGGGCTATGTGGGGCACATTATTCTGTATGGAGGGCTATGTGGAGCACATTATTCTGTATGGAGGATTATGTGGGGCACATTATTCTGTATGGAGGGCTATGTGGGGCACATTATTCTGTATGGAGGGCTATGTGGAGCACATTATTCTGTATGGAGGGCTATGTGGAGCACATTATTCTGTATGGAGGATTATGTGGGGCACATTATTCTGTATGGAGGGCTATGTGGAGCACATTATACTGTATGGAGGGCTATGTGGGGCACATTATTCTGTATGGAGGGCTATGTGGGGCACATTATTCTGTATGGAGGGCTATGTGGAGCACATTATTCTGTATGGAGGGCTATGTGGGGCCCATTATTCTGTATGGAGGGCTATGTGGGGCACATTATTCTGTATGGAGGGCTATGTGGGGCACATTATTCTGTATGGAGGGCTATGTGGGGCACATTATTCTGTATGGAGGGCTATGTGGAGCACATTATTCTGTATGGAGGGCTATGTGGGGCACATTATTCTGTATGGAGGGCTATGTGGGGCACATTATTCTGTATGGAGGACTATGTGGGTACATTATTCTGTATGGAGGGCTATGTGGGGCACATTATTCTGTATGGAGGGCTATGTGGGGCCCATTATTCTGTATGGAGGGCTATGTGGGGCACATTATTCTGTATGGAGGGCTATGTGGAGCACATTATTCTGTATGGAGGACTATGTGGGTACATTATTCTGTATGGAGGGCTATGTGGGGCACATTATTCTGTATGGAGGGCTATGTGGGGCACATTATTCTGTATGGAGGGCTATGTGGAGCACATTATTCTGTATGGAGGGCTATGTGGGGCACATTATTCTGTATGGAGGGCTATGTGGGGCACATTATTCTGTATGGAGGGCTATGTGGAGCACATTATTCTGTATGGAGAGCTATGTGGAGCACATTATTCTGTATGGAGAGCTATGTGGAGCACATTATTCTGTATGGAGGGCTATGTGGAGCACATTATTCTGTATGGAGGGCTATGTGGGGCACATTATTCTGTATGGAGGGCTATGTGGGGCACATTATTCTGTATGGAGGGCTATGTGGAGCACATTATTCTGTATGGAGGGCTATGTGGAGACATTATTCTGTATGGAGGGCTATGTGGAGCACATTATTCTGTATGGAGGGCTATGTGGAGCACATTATTCTGTATGGAGGGATATGTGGGGCACATTATTCTGTATGGAGGGCTATGTGGGGACATTATTCTGTATGGAGGGCTATGTGGGGCACATTATTCTGTATGGAGGGCTATGTGGGGCCCATTATTCTGTATGGAGGGCTATGTGGAGCACATTATTCTGTATGGAGGACTATGTGGAGCACATTATTCTGTATGGAGGGCTATGTGGGGCACATTATTCTGTATGGAGGGCTATGTGGAGCACATTATTCTGTATGGAGGGCTATGTGGGGTACATTATTCTGTATGGAGGACTATGTGGGGCACATTATTCTGTATGGAGGGCTATGTGGAGCACATTATTCTGTATGGAGGACTATGTGGGTACATTATTCTGTATGGAGGGCTATGTGGGGCACATTATTCTGTATGGAGGGCTATGTGGGGCACATTATTCTGTATGGAGGGCTATGTGGAGCACATTATTCTGTATGGAGGGCTATGTGGAGCACATTATTCTGTATGGAGGGATATGTGGAGCACATTATTCTGTATGGAGGGCTATGTGGAGCACATTATTCTGTATGGAGGGCTATGTGGGGCACATTATTCTGTATGGAGGGCTATGTGGGGACATTATTCTGTATGGAGGGATATGTGGAGCACATTATTCTGTATGGAGGGCTATGTGGAGCACATTATTCTGTATGGAGGGCTATGTGGGGCACATTATTCTGTATGGAGGGCTATGTGGGGCACATTATTCTGTATGGAGGGCTATGTGGAGCACATTATTCTGTATGGAGGACTATGTGGGTACATTATTCTGTATGGAGGGCTATGTGGGGCACATTATTCTGTATGGAGGGCTATGTGGGGCACATTATTCTGTATGGAGGGCTATGTGGGGCACATTATTCTGTATGGAGGGCTATGTGGAGCACATTATTCTGTATGGAGGGCTATGTGGGGCACATTATCCTGTATGGAGGACTATGTGGAGCACATTATTCTGTATGGAGGGCTATGTGGGGCACATTATTCTGTATGGAGGGCTATGTGGAGCACATTATTCTGTATGGAGGATTATGTGGGGACATTATTCTGTATGGAGGGCTATGTGGGGCACATTATTCTGTATGGAGGGCTATGTGGGGCACATTATTCTGTATGGAGGGCTATGTGGAGCCCATTATTCTGTATGGAGGGCTATGTGGGGCACATTATTCTGTATGGAGGGCTATGTGGAGCACATTATTCTGTATGGAGGATTATGTGGGGACATTATTCTGTATGGAGGGCTATGTGGGGCACATTATTCTGTATGGAGGGCTATGTGGAGCACATTATTCTGTATGGAGGGCTATGTGGAGCACATTATTCTGTATGGAGGGCTATGTGGGGCACATTATTCTGTATGGAGGGCTATGTGGAGCACATTATTCTGTATGGAGGATTATGTGGGGACATTATTCTGTATGGAGGGCTATGTGGGGCACATTATTCTGTATGGAGGGCTATGTGGGGCACATTATTCTGTATGGAGGGCTATGTGGAGCACATTATTCTGTATGGAGGGCTATGTGGGGACATTATTCTGTATGGAGGGCTATGTGGGGCACATTATTCTGTATGGAGGGCTATGTGGGGCACATTATTCTGTATGGAGGGCTATGTGGAGCACATTATTCTGTATGGAGGGCTATGTGGGGCACATTATTCTGTATGGAGGGCTATGTGGAGCACATTATTCTGTATGGAGGGCTATGTGGGGCACATTATTCTGTATGGAGGGGTATGTGGAGCACATTATTCTGTATGGAGGGCTATGTGGAGCACATTATTCTGTATGGAGGGCTATGTGGAGCACATTATTCTGTATGGAGAGCTATGTGGAGCACATTATTCTGTATGGAGGGCTATGTGGGGCCCATTATTCTGTATGGAGGGCTATGTGGAGCACATTATTCTGTATGGAGGGCTATGTGGGACACATTATTCTGTATGGAGGGCTATGTGGGGCACATTATTCTGTATGGAGGGCTATGTGGAGCACATTATTCTGTATGGAGGGCTATGTGGGGCACATTATTCTGTATGGAGGGGTATGTGGAGCACATTATTCTGTATGGAGGGCTATGTGGGGTACATTATTCTGTATGGAGTGCTATGTGGGGCACATTATTCTGTATGGAGGACTATGTGGAGCACATTATTCTGTATGGAGGGCTATGTGGAGCACATTATTCTGTATGGAGAGCTATGTGGAGCACATTATTCTGTATGGAGGGCTATGTGGGGCACATTATTCTGTATGGAGGACTATGTGGGGCACAATATTCTGTATGGAGGGCTATGTGGGGCCATTATTCTGTATGGAGGGCTATGTGGGGCACATTATTCTGTATGGAGGGGTATGTGGAGCACATTATTCTGTATGGAGGGCTATGTGGGGCACATTATTCTGTATGGAGGGCTATGTGGGGCCCATTATTCTGTATGGAGGGCTATGTGGGCACATTATTCTGTATGGAGGGCTATGTGGAGCCATTATTCTGTATGGAGGGCTATGTGGGGCCCATTATTCTGTATGGAGGGCTATGTGGGGCACATTATTCTGTATGGAGGGCTATGTGGAGCACATTATTCTGTATGGAGGGCTATGTGGAGCCCATTATTCTGTATGGAGGGCTATGTGGAGCACATTATTCTGTATGGAGGGCTATGTGGAGCACATTATTCTGTATGGAGGGCTATGTGGAGCACATTATTCTGTATGGAGGGCTATGTGGGGCACATTATTCTGTATGGAGGGCTATGTGGGGCCATTATTCTGTATGGAGGGCTATGTGGGGCACATTATTCTGTATGGAGGGCTATGTGGGGACATTATTCTGTATGGAGGGCTATGTGGGGCACATTATTCTGTATGGAGGGCTATGTGGGGCCCATTATTCTGTATGGAGGGCTATGTGGGGCGCATTATTCTGTATGGAGGGCTATGTGGGGCCCATTATTCTGTATGGAGGGCTATGTGGAGCACATTATTCTGTATGGAGGGCTATGTGGGGCACATTATTCTGTATGGAGGGCTATGTGGGGCACATTATTCTGTATGGAGGGCTATGTGGGGCGCATTATTCTGTATGGAGGGCTATGTGGGGCACATTATTCTGTATGGAGGGCTATGTGGGGCACATTATTCTGTATGGAGGGCTATGTGGAGCCATTATTCTGTATGGAGGGCTATGTGGGGCACATTATTCTGTATGGAGGGCTATGTGGGGCACATTATTCTGTATGGAGGACTATGTGGGGCACATTATTCTGTATGGAGGGCTATGTGGGGCCCATTATTCTGTATGGAGGGCTATGTGGGGTCCATTATTCTGTATGGAGGGCTATGTGGAGCACATTATTCTGTATGGAGGGCTATGTGGGGCACATTATTCTGTATGGAGGGCTATGTGGGGCCCATTATTCTGTATGGAGGGCTATGTGGAGCACATTATTCTGTATGGAGGGCTATGTGGGGCCATTATTCTGTATGGAGGGCTATGTGGAGCACATTATTCTGTATGGAGGACTATGTGGGGCACATTATTCTGTATGGAGGGCTATGTGGAGCACATTATTCTGTATGGAGGGCTATGTGGGGCACATTATTCTGTATGGAGGGCTATGTGGGGACATTATTCTGTATGGAGGGTTATGTGGGGCCATTATTCTGTATGGAGGGCTATGTGGAGCACATTATTCTGTATGGAGGGCTATGTGGGCCCATTATTCTGTATGGAGGGCTATGTGGAGCACATTATTCTGTATGGAGGGCTATGTGGAGCACATTATTCTGTATGGAGGGCTATGTGGAGCACATTATTCTGTATGGAGGGCTATGTGGGGCACATTATTCTGTATGGAGGGCTATGTGGGGCACATTATTCTGTATGGAGGGCTATGTGGGGCACATTATTCTGTATGGAGGGCTATGTGGAGCACATTATTCTGTATGGAGGGCCATGTGGGGCACATTATTCTGTATGGAGGGCTATGTGGGGCACATTATTCTGTATGGAGGGCTATGTGGGGACATTATTCTGTATGGAGGGCTATGTGGGGCACATTATTCTGTATGGAGGGCTATGTGGAGCACATTATTCTGTATGGAGGGCTATGTGGAGCACATTATTCTGCATGGAGGGCTATGTGGAGCACATTATTCTGTATGGAGGGATATGTGGGGACATTATTCTGCATGGAGGGCTATGTGGAGCACATTATTCTGTATGGAGGGATATGTGGGGACATTATTCTGTATGGAGGGCTATGTGGAGCACATTATTCTGTATGGAGGACTATGTGGGGCACATTATTCTGTATGGAGGGCTATGTGGGGCCCATTATTCTGTATGGAGGGCTATGTGGAGCACATTATTCTGTATGGAGGGCTATGTGGGGCACATTATTCTGTATGGAGGGCTATGTGGAGCACATTATTCTGTATGGAGGGCTATGTGGGGCACATTATTCTGTATGGAGGGCTATGTGGGGCACATTATTCTGTATGGAGGGCTATGTGGAGCACATTATTCTGTATGGAGGGCTATGTGGAGCACATTATTCTGTATGGAGGGCTATGTGGGGCACATTATTCTGTATGGAGGGCTATGTGGAGCACATTATTCTGTATGGAGGACTATGTGGAGCACATTATTCTGTATGGAGGGCTATGTGGAGCACATTATTCTGTATGGAGGGCTATGTGTGGCACATTATTCTGTATGGAGGGCTATGTGGGGCACATTATTCTGTATGGAGGACTATGTGGAGCACATTATTCTGTATGGAGGGCTATGTGGAGCACATTATTCTGTATGGAGGGCTATGTGGAGCACATTATTCTGTATGGAGGGCTATGTGGGGCACATTATTCTGTATGGAGGACTATGTGGAGCACATTATTCTGTATGGAGGGCTATGTGGAGCACATTATTCTGTATGGAGGGCTATGTGGAGCACATTATTCTGTATGGAGGGCTATGTGGGGCCATTATTCTGTATGGAGGGCTATGTGGGGCACATTATTCTGTATGGAGGGCTATGTGGAGCACATTATTCTGTATGGAGGGCTATGTGGGGCACATTATTCTGTATGGAGGGCTATGTGGGGCACATTATTCTGTATGGAGGACTATGTGGAGCACATTATTCTGTATGGAGGGCTATGTGGGGCACATTATTCTGTATGGAGGGCTATGTGGGGACATTATTCTGTATGGAGGGCTATGTGGGCACATTATTCTGTATGGAGGGCTATGTGGGGCACATTATTCTGTATGGAGGGCTATGTGGAGCACATTATTCTGTATGGAGGGCTATGTGGAGCACATTATTCTGTATGGAGGGCTATGTGGGGCACATTATTCTGTATGGAGGGCTATGTGGAGCACATTATTCTGTATGGAGGGCTATGTGGGGCACATTATTCTGTATGGAGGAGTATGTGGAGCACATTATTCTGTATGGAGGGCTATGTGGGGCCCATTATTCTGTATGGAGGGCTATGTGGAGCACATTATTCTGTATGGAGGGCTATGTGGAGCACATTATTCTGTATGGAGGGCTATGTGGAGCACATTATTCTGTATGGAGGGCTATGTGGGGACATTATTCTGTATGGAGGACTATGTGGAGCACATTATTCTGTATGGAGGGCTATGTGGGGCACATTATTCTGTATGGAGGGCTATGTGGAGCACATTATTCTGTATGGAGGGCTATGTGGAGCACATTATTCTGTATGGAGGGCTATGTGGGGCACATTATTCTGTATGGAGGGCTATGTGGAGCACATTATTCTGTATGGAGGGCTATGTGGGGACATTATTCTGTATGGAGGGCTATGTGGAGCACATTATTCTGTATGGAGGGCTATGTGGGGCACATTATTCTGTATGGAGGGCTATGTGGGGCACATTATTCTGTATGGAGGGCTATGTGGGGCACATTATTCTGTATGGAGGGCTATGTGGAGCACATTATTCTGTATGGAGGGCTATGTGGAGCACATTATTCTGTATGGAGGGCTATGTGGGGACATTATTCTGTATGGAGGGCTATGTGGGGCACATTATTCTGTATGGAGGGCTATGTGGGGCACATTATTCTGTATGGAGGGCTATGTGGGGACATTATTCTGTATGGAGGGCTATGTGGAGCACATTATTCTGTATGGAGGGCTATGTGGGGCCATTATTCTGTATGGAGGGCTATGTGGAGCACATTATTCTGTATGGAGGGCTATGTGGAGCACATTATTCTGTATGGAGGGCTATGTGGGGCCATTATTCTGTATGGAGGGCTATGTGGGGCCATTATCCTGTATGGAGGGCTATGTGGGGCACATTATTCTGTATGGAGGGCTATGTGGAGCACATTATTCTGTATGGAGGGCTATGTGGAGCACATTATTCTGTATGGAGGACTATGTGTAGCACATTATTCTGTATGGAGGGCTATGTGGGGACATTATTCTGTATGGAGGGCTATGTGGAGCACATTATTCTGTATGGAGGGCTATGTGGGGCACATTATTCTGTATGGAGGGCTATGTGGGGCACATTATTCTGTATGGAGGGCTATGTGGGGCACATTATTCTGTATGGAGGGCTATGTGGGGCACATTATTCTGTATGGAGGGCTATGTGGGGTACATTATTCTGTATGGAGGGCTATGTGGGGTACATTATTCTGTATGGAGGGCTATGTGGGGCACATTATTCTGTATGGAGGGCTATGTGGAGCACATTATTCTGTATGGAGGGCTATGTGGGGCCATTATTCTGTATGGAGGGCTATGTGGAGCACATTATTCTGTATGGAGGGCTATGTGGGGCACATTATTCTGTATGGAGGGCTATGTGGAGCACATTATTCTGTATGGAGGGCTATGTGGAGCACATTATTCTGTATGGAGGGCTATGTGGGGACATTATTCTGTATGGAGGGCTATGTGGGGCACATTATTCTGTATGGAGGGCTATGTGGGGCCATTATTCTGTATGGAGGACTATGTGGGGCACATTATTCTGTATGGAGGGCTATGTGGGGACATTATTCTGTATGGAGGGCTATGTGGAGCACATTATTCTGTATGGAGGGCTATGTGGGGCCATTATTCTGTATGGAGGGCTATGTGTAGCACATTATTCTGTATGGAGGACTATGTGGAGCACATTATTCTGTATGGAGGGCTATGTGGAGCACATTATTCTGTATGGAGGGCTATGTGGGGCCATTATTCTGTATGGAGGGCTATGTGTAGCACATTATTCTGTATGGAGGGCTATGTGGGGCCATTATTCTGTATGGAGGGCTATGTGTAGCACATTATTCTGTATGGAGGGCTATGTGGAGCACATTATTCTGTATGGAGGGCTATGTGGGGCACATTATTCTGTATGGAGGGCTATGTGGGGCACATTATTCTGTATGGAGGGCTATGTGGGGCACATTATTCTGTATGGAGGGCTATGTGGGGCACATTATTCTGTATGGAGGGCTATGTGGGGTACATTATTCTGTATGGAGGGCTATGTGGGGTACATTATTCTGTATGGAGGGCTATGTGGGGCACATTATTCTGTATGGAGGGCTATGTGGAGCACATTATTCTGTATGGAGGGCTATGTGGGGCCATTATTCTGTATGGAGGGCTATGTGGAGCACATTATTCTGTATGGAGGGCTATGTGGGGCACATTATTCTGTATGGAGGGCTATGTGGAGCACATTATTCTGTATGGAGGGCTATGTGGAGCACATTATTCTGTATGGAGGGCTATGTGGGGACATTATTCTGTATGGAGGGCTATGTGGGGCACATTATTCTGTATGGAGGGCTATGTGGGGCACATTATTCTGTATGGAGGGCTATGTGGGGACATTATTCTGTATGGAGGGCTATGTGGAGCACATTATTCTGTATGGAGGGCTATGTGGGGCCATTATTCTGTATGGAGGGCTATGTGTAGCACATTATTCTGTATGGAGGACTATGTGGAGCACATTATTCTGTATGGAGGGCTATGTGGAGCACATTATTCTGTATGGAGGGCTATGTGGGGCCATTATTCTGTATGGAGGGCTATGTGTAGCACATTATTCTGTATGGAGGGCTATGTGGGGCCATTATTCTGTATGGAGGGCTATGTGTAGCACATTATTCTGTATGGAGGGCTATGTGGGGCCATTATTCTGTATGGAGGGCTATGTGGAGCACATTATTCTGTATGGAGGGCTATGTGGGGACATTATTCTGTATGGAGGGCTATGTGGAGCACATTATTCTGTATGGAGAGCTATGTGGAGCACATTATTCTGTATGGAGGGCTATGTGGAGCACATTATTCTGTATGGAGGGATATGTGGAGCACATTATTCTGTATGGAGGGCTATGTGGGGCACATTATTCTGTATGGAGGGCTATGTGGGGCCCATTATTCTGTATGGAGGGCTATGTGGGGCACATTATTCTGTATGGAGGACTATGTGGGGCACATTATTCTGTATGGAGGGCTATGTGGAGCACATTATTCTGTATGGAGGGCTATGTGGGGCACATTATTCTGTATGGAGGGCTATGTGGAGCACATTATTCTGTATGGAGGGCTATGTGGAGCACATTATTCTGTATGGAGGGCTATGTGGGGCCATTATTCTGTATGGAGGGCTATGTGGGGCACATTATTCTGTATGGAGGGCTATGTGGGGCACATTATTCTGTATGGAGGGCTATGTGGAGCACATTATTCTGTATGGAGGGCTATGTGGGGCACATTATTCTGTATGGAGGGCTATGTGGAGCACATTATTCTGTATGGAGGACTATGTGGAGCACATTATTCTGTATGGAGGGCTATGTGGAGCACATTATTCTGTATGGAGGACTATGTGGGGTACATTATTCTGTATGGAGGGCTATGTGGAGCACATTATTCTGTATGGAGGACTATGTGGGGTACATTATTCTGTATGGAGGACTATGTGGAGCACATTATTCTGTATGGAGGGCTATGTGGAGCACATTATTCTGTATGGAGGACTATGTGGGGTACATTATTCTGTATGGAGGACTATGTGGAGCACATTATTCTGTATGGAGGGCTATGTGGAGCACATTATTCTGTATGGAGGGCTATGTGGGCACATTATTCTGTATGGAGGGCTATGTGGGGCACATTATTCTGTATGGAGGGCTATGTGGGGCACATTATTCTGTATGGAGGGCTATGTGGAGCACATTATTCTGTATGGAGGGCTATGTGGGGCACATTATTCTGTATGGAGGGCTATGTGGGGCACATTATTCTGTATGGAGGGCTATGTGGAGCACATTATTCTGTATGGAGGGCTATGTGGAGCACATTATTCTGTATGGAGGGCTATGTGGAGCACATTATTCTGTATGGAGGACTATGTGGAGCACATTATTCTGTATGGAGGGCTATGTGGAGCACATTATTCTGTATGGAGGGCTATGTGGGCACATTATTCTGTATGGAGGGCTATGTGGAGCACATTATTCTGTATGGAGGGCTATGTGGAGCACATTATTCTGTATGGAGGACTATGTGGGGTACATTATTCTGTATGGAGGACTATGTGGAGCACATTATTCTGTATGGAGGGCTATGTGGAGCACATTATTCTGTATGGAGGGCTATGTGGGCACATTATTCTGTATGGAGGGCTATGTGGGGCACATTATTCTGTATGGAGGGCTATGTGGGGCACATTATTCTGTATGGAGGGCTATGTGGAGCACATTATTCTGTATGGAGGGCTATGTGGGGCACATTATTCTGTATGGAGGGCTATGTGGGGCACATTATTCTGTATGGAGGGCTATGTGGAGCACATTATTCTGTATGGAGGGCTATGTGGAGCACATTATTCTGTATGGAGGACTATGTGGAGCACATTATTCTGTATGGAGGACTATGTGGAGCACATTATTCTGTATGGAGGGCTATGTGGAGCACATTATTCTGTATGGAGGGCTATGTGGAGCACATTATTCTGTATGGAGGGCTATGTGGGGCACATTATTCTGTATGGAGGGCTATGTGGAGCCCATTATTCTGTATGGAGGGCTATGTGGGGCACATTATTCTGTATGGAGGGCTATGTGGAGCACATTATTCTGTATGGAGGGCTATGTGGGGCACATTATTCTGTATGGAGGGCTATGTGGAGCCCATTATTCTGTATGGAGGGCTATGTGGGGCACATTATTCTGTATGGAGGGCTATGTGGGGCACATTATTCTGTATGGAGGGCTATGTGGAGCACATTATTCTGTATGGAGGGCTATGTGGGGCACATTATTCTGTATGGAGGGCTATGTGGGGCACATTATTCTGTATGGAGGGCTATGTGGGGCACATTATTCTGTATGGAGGGCTATGTGGGGCACATTATTCTGTATGGAGGGCTATGTGGAGCACATTATTCTGTATGGAGGGCTATGTGGGGCACATTATTCTGTATGGAGGGCTATGTGGGGCACATTATTCTGTATGGAGGGCTATGTGGGGCACATTATTCTGTATGGAGGGCTATGTGGAGCCCATTATTCTGTATGGAGGGCTATGTGGGGCACATTATTCTGTATGGAGGGCTATGTGGGGCACATTATTCTGTATGGAGGGCTATGTGGGGCACATTATTCTGTATGGAGGGCTATGTGGGGCACATTATTCTGTATGGAGGGCTATGTGGAGCACATTATTCTGTATGGAGGGCTATGTGGAGCACATTATTCTGTATGGAGGGCTATGTGGGGCCATTATTCTGTATGGAGGGCTATGTGGGGCACATTATTCTGTATGGAGGGCTATGTGGGGCCCATTATTCTGTATGGAGGGCTATGTGGGGCACATTATTCTGTATGGAGGGCTATGTGGGGCACATTATTCTGTATGGAGGGCTATGTGGAGCACATTATTCTGTATGGAGGGATATGTGGGGCACATTATTCTGTATGGAGGGCTATGTGGAGCACATTATTCTGTATGGAGGGGTATGTGGGGCACATTATTCTGTATGGAGGGCTATGTGGGGCACATTATTCTGTATGGAGGGCTATGTTGGGCCCATTATTCTGTATGGAGGGTTATGTGGGGCACATTATTCTGTATGGAGGGCTATGTGGGGCACATTATTCTGTATGGAGGGCTATGTGGAGCACATTATTCTGTATGGAGGGCTATGTGGGGCACATTATTCTGTATGGAGAGCTATGTGGGGCACATTATTCTGTATGGAGGGCTATGTGGGCACATTATTCTGTATGGAGGGCTATGTGGGTACATTATTCTGTATGGAGGGCTATGTGGGGTACATTATTCTGTATGGAGGGCTATGTGGGCACATTATTCTGTATGGAGGGCTATGTGGAGCACATTATTCTGTATGGAGGGCTATGTGGGGACATTATTCTGTATGGAGGGCTATGTGGAGCACATTATTCTGTATGGAGGGCTATGTGGGGCACATTATTCTGTATGGAGGGCTATGTGGGGCACATTATTCTGTATGGAGGGCTATGTGGGGCACATTATTCTGTATGGAGGACTATGTGGGTACATTATTCTGTATGGAGGGCTATGTGGAGCACATTATTCTGTATGGAGGGCTATGTGGAGCACATTATTCTGTATGGAGGGCTATGTGGGGCACATTATTCTGTATGGAGGGCTATGTGGGGCACATTATTCTGTATGGAGGGCTATGTGGAGCACATTATTCTGTATGGAGGGCTATGTGGGGCACATTATTCTGTATGGAGGGCTATGTGGAGCCCATTATTCTGTATGGAGGGCTATGTGGGGCACATTATTCTGTATGGAGGGCTATGTGGAGCACATTATTCTGTATGGAGGGCTATGTGGAGCACATTATTCTGTATGGAGGGCTATGTGGAGCACATTATTCTGTATGGAGGGCTATGTGGGGCACATTATTCTGTATGGAGGGCTATGTGGAGCACATTATTCTGTATGGAGGGCTATGTGGAGCACATTATTCTGTATGGAGGGCTATGTGGAGCACATTATTCTGTATGGAGGGCTATGTGGAGCACATTATTCTGTATGGAGGGCTATGTGGAGCACATTATTCTGTATGGAGGGCTATGTGGAGCACATTATTCTGTATGGAGGACTATGTGGGGTACATTATTCTGTATGGAGGGGTATGTGGAGCACATTATTCTGTATGGAGGGCTATGTGGGGCCATTATTCTGTATGGAGGGGTATGTGGAGCACATTATTCTGTATGGAGGACTATGTGGAGCACATTATTCTGTATGGAGGACTATGTGGAGCACATTATTCTGTATGGAGGGCTATGTGGAGCACATTATTCTGTATGGAGGGCTATGTGGAGCACATTATTCTGTATGGAGGGCTATGTGGAGCACATTATTCTGTATGGAGGGCTATGTGGAGCACATTATTCTGTATGGAGGGCTATGTGGAGCACATTATTCTGTATGGAGGGCTATGTGGAGCACATTATTCTGTATGGAGGGCTATGTGGAGCACATTATTCTGTATGGAGGGCTATGTGGAGCACATTATTCTGTATGGAGGACTATGTGGGGCACATTATTCTGTATGGAGGACTATGTGGAGCACATTATTCTGTATGGAGGACTATGTGGAGCACATTATTCTGTATGGAGGGCTATGTGGAGCACATTATTCTGTATGGAGGGCTATGTGGAGCACATTATTCTGTATGGAGGGCTATGTGGAGCACATTATTCTGTATGGAGGGCTATGTGGGGCACATTATTCTGTATGGAGGGCTATGTGGAGCACATTATTCTGTATGGAGGGCTATGTGGAGCACATTATTCTGTATGGAGGGCTATGTGGAGCACATTATTCTGTATGGAGGGCTATGTGGAGCACATTATTCTGTATGGAGGGCTATGTGGAGCACATTATTCTGTATGGAGGGCTATGTGGGGCACATTATTCTGTATGGAGGGTTATGTGGAGCACATTATTCTGTATGGAGGGCTATGTGGAGCACATTATTCTGTATGGAGGGCTATGTGGAGCCCATTATTCTGTATGGAGGGCTATGTGGAGCACATTATTCTGTATGGAGGGCTATGTGGAGCACATTATACTGTATGGAGGGCTATGTGGAGCACATTATTCTGTATGGAGGGCTATGTGGAGCACATTATTCTGTATGGAGGATTATGTGGGCACATTATTCTGTATGGAGGGCTATGTGGAGCACATTATTCTGTATGGAGGGCTATGTGGGGCCCATTATTCTGTATGGAGGGCTATGTGGAGCACATTATTCTGTATGGAGGGCTATGTGGAGCACATTATTCTGTATGGAGGGCTATGTGGAGCACATTATTCTGTATGGAGGACTATGTGGAGCACATTATTCTGTATGGAGAGCTATGTGGAGCACATTATTCTGTATGGAGGGCTATGTGGGGCACATTATTCTGTATGGAGGGCTATGTGGGGCACATTATTCTGTATGGAGGGCTATGTGGGCACATTATTCTGTATGGAGGACTATGTGGAGCACATTATTCTGTATGGAGGGCTATGTGGAGCACATTATTCTGTATGGAGGGCTATGTGGGGCACATTATTCTGTATGGAGGGCTATGTGGAGCCCATTATTCTGTATGGAGGGCTATGTGGGGCACATTATTCTGTATGGAGGGCTATGTGGGGCACATTATTCTGTATGGAGGGCTATGTGGGGCCATTATTCTGTATGGAGGGCTATGTGGAGCACATTATTCTGTATGGAGGGCTATGTGGGGCACATTATTCTGTATGGAGGGCTATGTGGGGCACATTATTCTGTATGGAGGGCTATGTGGGGCACATTATTCTGTATGGAGGGCTATGTGGAGCCCATTATTCTGTATGGAGGGCTATGTGGAGCACATTATTCTGTATGGAGGGCTATGTGGGGCACATTATTCTGTATGGAGGGCTATGTGGGGCCATTATTCTGTATGGAGGGCTATGTGGAGCACATTATTCTGTATGGAGGGCTATGTGGGGCCCATTATTCTGTATGGAGGGCTATGTGGGGCACATTATTCTGTATGGAGGGCTATGTGGAGCACATTATTCTGTATGGAGGGCTATGTGGGGCACATTATTCTGTATGGAGGGCTATGTGGGGCACATTATTCTGTATGGAGGGCTATGTGGAGCACATTATTCTGTATGGAGGGCTATGTGGAGCACATTATTCTGTATGGAGGGCTATGTGGGGCACATTATTCTGTATGGAGGACTATGTGGAGCACATTATTCTGTATGGAGGGCTATGTGGAGCACATTATTCTGTATGGAGGGCTATGTGGAGTACATTATTCTGTATGGAGGGCTATGTGGGGCACATTATTCTGTATGGAGGGCTATGTGGAGCACATTATTCTGTATGGAGGGCTATGTGGAGCACATTATTCTGTATGGAGGGCTATGTGGAGCACATTATTCTGTATGGAGGGCTATGTGGGGCACATTATTCTGTATGGAGGGCTATGTGGAGCACATTATTCTGTATGGAGGACTATGTGGAGCACATTATTCTGTATGGAGGGCTATGTGGAGCACATTATTCTGTGTGGAGGGCTATGTGGGGCCCATTATTCTGTATGGAGGGCTATGTGGGGCCCATTATTCTGTATGGAGGGCTATGTGGGGCCCATTATTCTGTATGGAGGGCTATGTGGTGCACATTATTCTGTATGGAGGGCTATGTGGGGCCATTATTCTGTATGGAGGGCTATGTGGAGCACATTATTCTGTATGGAGGGCTATGTGGAGCACATTATTCTGTATGGAGGGCTATGTGGGGCACATTATTCTGTATGGAGGGCTATGTGGAGCACATTATTCTGTATGGAGAGCTATGTGGGGCCCATTATTCTGTATGGAGGGCTATGTGGGGCCCATTATTCTGTATGGAGGGCTATGTGGTGCACATTATTCTGTATGGAGGGCTATGTGGGGCCATTATTCTGTATGGAGGGCTATGTGGAGCACATTATTCTGTATGGAGGGCTATGTGGAGCACATTATTCTGTATGGAGGGCTATGTGGGGCACATTATTCTGTATGGAGGGCTATGTGGAGCCCATTATTCTGTATGGAGGGCTATGTGGAGCACATTATTCTGTATGGAGGGCTATGTGGAGCACATTATTCTGTATGGAGGGCTATGTGGTGCACATTATTCTGTATGGAGGGCTATGTGGAGCACATTATTCTGTATGGAGGGCTATGTGGAGCACATTATACTGTATGGAGGGCTATGTGGAGCACATTATACTGTATGGAGGGCTATGTGGAGCACATTATTCTGTATGGAGGCTATGTGGTGCACATTATTCTGTATGGAGAGCTATGTGGAGCACATTATTCTGTATGGAGGGCTATGTGGAGCACATTATTCTGTATGGAGAGCTATGTGGGGCCCATTATTCTGTATGGAGGGCTATGTGGGGCCCATTATTCTGTATGGAGGGCTATGTGGTGCACATTATTCTGTATGGAGGGCTATGTGGGGCCATTATTCTGTATGGAGGGCTATGTGGGGACATTATTCTGTATGGAGGGTTATGTGGAGCACATTATTCTGTATGGAGGGCTATGTGGAGCACATTATTCTGTATGGAGGGCTATGTGGGGCCCATTATTCTGTATGGAGGGCTATGTGGAGCACATTATTCTGTATGGAGGGCTATGTGGAGCACATTATTCTGTATGGAGGGCTATGTGGGGCACATTATTCTGTATGGAGGGCTATGTGGAGCCCATTATTCTGTATGGAGGGCTATGTGGAGCACATTATTCTGTATGGAGGGCTATGTGGTGCACATTATTCTGTATGGAGGGCTATGTGGAGCACATTATTCTGTATGGAGGGCTATGTGGAGCACATTATACTGTATGGAGGGCTATGTGGAGCACATTATACTGTATGGAGGGCTATGTGGAGCACATTATTCTGTATGGAGGCTATGTGGTGCACATTATTCTGTATGGAGAGCTATGTGGGGCCCATTATTCTGTATGGAGGGCTATGTGGTGCACATTATTCTGTATGGAGGGCTATGTGGGGCCATTATTCTGTATGGAGGGCTATGTGGAGCACATTATTCTGTATGGAGGGCTATGTGGGGCACATTATTCTGTATGGAGGGCTATGTGGAGCACATTATACTGTATGGAGGGCTATGTGGAGCACATTATTCTGTATGGAGGGCTATGTGGTGCACATTATTCTGTATGGAGGGCTATGTGGAGCCCATTATTCTGTATGGAGGGCTATGTGGGGCCCATTATTCTGTATGGAGGGCTATGTGGGGCACATTATTCTGTATGGAGGGCTATGTGGAGCACATTATTCTGTATGGAGGGCTATGTGGAGCACATTATTCTGTATGGAGGGCTATGTGGGGTACATTATTCTGTATGGAGGGCTATGTGGAGCACATTATTCTGTATGGAGGGCTATGTGGGGCACATTATTCTGTATGGAGGATTATGTGGAGCACATTATTCTGTATGGAGGATTATGTGGAGCACATTATTCTGTATGGAGGGGTATGTGGAGCACATTATTCTGTATGGAGGGCTATGTGGGGCACATTATACTGTATGGAGGGCTATGTGGGGCACATTATTCTGTATGGAGAGCTATGTGGGGCACATTATTCTGTATGGAGGGCTATGTGGAGCACATTATTCTGTATGGAGGGCTATGTGGAGCCCATTATTCTGTATGGAGGGCTATGTGGAGCCCATTATTCTGTATGGAGGGCTATGTGGGGCACATTATTCTGTATGGAGGGCTATGTGGAGCACATTATTCTGTATGGAGGGCTATGTGGGGCCCATTATTCTGTATGGAGGACTATGTGGAGCACATTATTCTGTATGGAGGGCTATGTGGGGCCCATTATTCTGTATGGAGGACTATGTGGGGCCCATTATTCTGTATGGAGGACTATGTGGGGCACATTATTCTGTATGGAGGACTATGTGGGGCACATTATTCTGTATGGAGGGCTATGTGGAGCACATTATTCTGTATGGAGGGCTATGTGGTGCACATTATTCTGTATGGAGGGCTATGTGGGGTACATTATTCTGTATGGAGGGCTATGTGGAGCACATTATTCTGTATGGAGGGCTATGTGGGGTACATTATTCTGTATGGAGGGCTATGTGGGGCACATTATTCTGTATGGAGGGCTATGTGGAGCACATTATTCTGTATGGAGGGCTATGTGGAGCACATTATTCTGTATGGAGGGCTATGTGGAGCACATTATTCTGTATGGAGGGCTATGTGGAGCACATTATTCTGTATGGAGCGCTATGTGGAGCACATTATTCTGTATGGAGGGCTATGTGGAGCACATTATTCTGTATGGAGGGCTATGTGGGGCACATTATTCTGTATGGAGGGCTATGTGGAGCACATTATTCTGTATGGAGGGCTATGTGGGGCACATTATTCTGTATGGAGGGCTATGTGGGGCACATTATTCTGTATGGAGGGCTATGTGGGGCACATTATTCTGTATGGAGGGCTATGTGGGGCACATTATTCTGTATGGAGGGCTATGTGGGGCACATTATTCTGTATGGAGGGCTATGTGGAGCACATTATTCTGTATGGAGGGCTATGTGGGGCCCATTATTCTGTATGGAGGGCTATGTGGAGCACATTATTCTGTATGGAGGGCTATGTGGAGCCCATTATTCTGTATGGAGGACTATGTGGGGCACATTATTCTGTATGGAGGGCTATGTGGGGCACATTATTCTGTATGGAGGGCTATGTGGAGCACATTATTCTGTATGGAGGGCTATGTGGGGCCCATTATTCTGTATGGAGGGCTATGTGGAGCACATTATTCTGTATGGAGGGCTATGTGGAGCCCATTATTCTGTATGGAGGACTATGTGGGGCACATTATTCTGTATGGAGAGCTATGTGGGGCACATTATTCTGTATGGAGGGCTATGTGGGGCACATTATTCTGTATAGAGCACTATGTGGGGACATTATTCTGTATGGATGGCTATGTGGAGCACATTATTCTGTATGGAGGGCTATGTGGAGCACATTATTCTGTATGGAGGGCTATGTGGGGCACATTATTCTGTATGGAGGGCTATGTGGGGCCCATTATTCTGTATGGAGGGCTATGTGGAGCACATTATTCTGTATGGAGGGCTATGTGGGGCACATTATTCTGTATGGAAGGCTATGTGGAGCACATTATTCTGTATGGAGGGCTATGTGGGGTACATTATTCTGTATGGAGGGCTATGTGGGGCACATTATTCTGTATGGAGGACTATGTGGGGCACATTATTCTGTATGGAGAGCTATGTGGGGCACATTATTCTGTATGGAGGGCTATGTGGAGCACATTATTCTGTATGGAGGGCTATGTGGAGCACATTATTCTGTATGGAGGGCTATGTGGGGCACATTATTCTGTATGGAGAGCTATGTGGAGCACATTATTCTGTATGGAGGGCTATGTGGAGCACATTATTCTGTATGGAGGACTATGTGGGGCACATTATTCTGTATGGAGAGCTATGTGGAGCACATTATTCTGTATGGAGGGCTATGTGGAGCACATTATTCTGTATGGAGGGCTATGTGGAGCACATTATTCTGTATGGAGAGCTATGTGGGGCACATTATTCTGTATGGAGGGCTATGTGGGGACATTATTCTGTATGGAGGGCTATGTGGGGACATTATTCTGTATGGAGGGCTATGTGGGGCACATTATTCTGTATGGAGGGCTATGTGGGGCACATTATTTTGTATGGAGGACTATGTGGGGCACATTATTCTGTATGGAGGGCTATGTGGGGTACATTATTCTGTATGGAGGGATATGTGGGGTACATTATTCTGTATGGAGGGCTATGTGGGGCACATTATTCTGTATGGAGGGCTATGTGGGGCACATTATTCTGTATGGAGGGCTATGTGGAGCACATTATTCTGTATGGAGGGCTATGTGGAGCACATTATTCTGTATGGAGGGCTATGTGGTGCACATTATTCTGTATGGAGGGCTATGTGGGGTACATTATTCTGTATGGAGGGCTATGTGGAGCACATTATTCTGTATGGAGGGCTATGTGGAGCACATTATTCTGTATGGAGGGCTATGTGGAGCACATTATTCTGTATGGAGGGCTATGTGGAGCCCATTATTCTGTATGGAGGGCTATGTGGAGCACATTATTCTGTATGGAGGGCTATGTGGGGTACATTATTCTGTATGGAGGACTATGTGGGGACATTATTCTGTATGGAGGGCTATGTGGAGCACATTATTCTGTATGGAGGGCTATGTGGAGCACATTATTCTGTATGGAGGGCTATGTGGAGCACATTATTCTGTATGGAGGGCTATGTGGGGCACATTATTCTGTATGGAGGGCTATGTGGGGCACATTATTCTGTATGGAGGGCTATGTGGGGCACATTATTCTGTATGGAGGGCTATGTGGAGCACATTATTCTGTATGGAGGGCTATGTGGGGCACATTATTCTGTATGGAGGGCTATGTGGAGCACATTATTCTGTATGGAGGGCTATGTGGGGCCATTATTCTGTATGGAGGGCTATGTGGAGCCCATTATTCTGTATGGAGGGCTATGTGGAGCACATTATTCTGTATGGAGGGCTATGTGGGGCACATTATTCTGTATGGAGGGCTATGTGGGGCACATTATTCTGTATGGAGGGCTATGTGGAGCACATTATTCTGTATGGAGGACTATGTGGAGCACATTATTCTGTATGGAGGACTATGTGGGGCCATTATTCTGTATGGAGGGCTATGTGGGGCACATTATTCTGTATGGAAGGCTATGTGGGGTACATTATTCTGTATGGAGGGCTATGTGGAGCACATTATTCTGTATGGAGAGCTATGTGGGGCACATTATTCTGTATGGAGGGCTATGTGGAGCACATTATTCTGTATGGAGGGCTATGTGGAGCACATTATTCTGTATGGAGGGCTATGTGGGGCACATTATTCTGTATGGAAGGCTATGTGGGGTACATTATTCTGTATGGAGGGCTATGTGGAGCACATTATTCTGTATGGAGAGCTATGTGGGGCACATTATTCTGTATGGAGGACTATGTGGGGCACATTATTCTGTATGGAGAGCTATGTGGGGCACATTATTCTGTATGGAGGGCTATGTGGAGCACATTATTCTGTATGGAGGGCTATGTGGAGCACATTATTCTGTATGGAGGGCTATGTGGAGCACATTATTCTGTATGGAGGGCTATGTGGAGCACATTATTCTGTATGGAGGGCTATGTGGAGCACATTATTCTGTATGGAGGGCTATGTGGGGCACATTATTCTGTATGGAGAGCTATGTGGAGCACATTATTCTGTATGGAGGACTATGTGGAGCACATTATTCTGTATGGAGGGCTATGTGGGGCCATTATTCTGTATGGAGGGCTATGTGGGGCACATTATTCTGTATGGAGGGCTATGTGGGGCACATTATTCTGTATGGAAGGCTATGTGGGGTACATTATTCTGTATGGAGGGCTATGTGGAGCACATTATTCTGTATGGAGAGCTATGTGGGGCACATTATTCTGTATGGAGGGCTATGTGGGGCACATTATTCTGTATGGAGGGCTATGTGGGGCACATTATTCTGTATGGAGGGCTATGTGGGGCACATTATTCTGTATGGAGGGCTATGTGGAGCACATTATTCTGTATGGAGAGCTATGTGGAGCACATTATTCTGTATGGAGGGCTATGTGGAGCACATTATTCTGTATGGAGGGCTATGTGGAGCACATTATTCTGTATGGAGAGCTATGTGGGGCACATTATTCTGTATGGAGGGCTATGTGGGGCACATTATTCTGTATGGAGGGCTATGTGGGGCACATTATTTTGTATGGAGGACTATGTGGGGCACATTATTCTGTATGGAGGGCTATGTGGGGCACATTATTCTGTATGGAGGGCTATGTGGAGCACATTATTCTGTATGGAGGGCTATGTGGAGCACATTATTCTGTATGGAGGGCTATGTGGGGCACATTATTCTGTATGGAGGGCTATGTGGGGACATTATTCTGTATGGAGGGCTATGTGGGGACATTATTCTGTATGGAGGGATATGTGGGGACATTATTCTGTATGGAGGGCTATGTGGGGACATTATTCTGTATGGAGGGCTATGTGGAGCACATTATTCTGTATGGAGGGCTATGTGGGGACATTATTCTGTATGGAGGGCTATGTGGAGCACATTATTCTGTATGGAGGGCTATGTGGGGCCATTATTCTGTATGGAGGGCTATGTGGGGCCATTATTCTGTATGGAGGGCTATGTGGAGCACATTATTCTGTATGGAGGGCTATGTGGGGCACATTATTCTGTATGGAGGGCTATGTGGGGCACATTATTCTGTATGGAGAGCTATGTGGAGCACATTATTCTGTATGGAGGGCTATGTGGGGACATTATTCTGTATGGAGGGCTATGTGGAGCACATTATTCTGTATGGAGGGCTATGTGGAGCACATTATTCTGTATGGAGGACTATGTGGGGCACATTATTCTGTATGGAGGGCTATGTGGAGCACATTATTCTGTATGGAGGGCTATGTGGAGCACATTATTCTGTATGGAGGGCTATGTGGAGCACATTATTCTGTATGGAGGGCTATGTGGGGCACATTATTCTGTATGGAGGGCTATGTGGAGCACATTATTCTGTATGGAGGGCTATGTGGTGCACATTATTCTGTATGGAGGGCTATGTGGGGCACATTATTCTGTATGGAGGGCTATGTGGAGCACATTATTCTGTATGGAGGGCTATGTGGAGCACATTATTCTGTATGGAGAGCTATGTGGGGCACATTATTCTGTATGGAGGGCTATGTGGGGCACATTATTCTGTATGGAGGGCTATGTGGGGCACATTATTCTGTATGGAGGGCTATGTGGAGCACATTATTCTGTATGGAGGGCTATGTGGAGCACATTATTCTGTATGGAGAGCTATGTGGGGCACATTATTCTGTATGGAGGGCTATGTGGGGCACATTATTCTGTATGGAGGGCTATGTGGGGCACATTATTCTGTATGGAGGGCTATGTGGGGCACATTATTCTGTATGGAGGGCTATGTGGGGCACATTATTCTGTATGGAGGGCTATGTGGAGCACATTATTCTGTATGGAGGGCTATGTGGAGCACATTATTCTGTATGGAGGGCTATGTGGGGCACATTATTCTGTATGGAGGGCTATGTGGGGCACATTATTCTGTATGGAGGGCTATGTGGAGCACATTATTCTGTATGGAGGGCTATGTGGAGCACATTATTCTGTATGGAGGGCTATGTGGAGCACATTATTCTGTATGGAGAGCTATGTGGGGCACATTATTCTGTATGGAGGGCTATGTGAGGCTCATTATTCTGTATGGAGGGCTATGTGGGGCACATTATTCTGTATGGAGGGCTATGTGGGGCACATTATTCTGTATGGAGGGCTATGTGGAGCACATTATTCTGTATGGAGGGCTATGTGGGGCACATTATTCTGTATGGAGGGCTATGTGGAGCACATTATTCTGTATGGAGGGCTATGTGGGGCACATTATTCTGTATGGAGGGCTATGTGGGGACATTATTCTGTATGGAGGGCTATGTGGAGCACATTATTCTGTATGGAGAGCTATGTGGAGCACATTATTCTGTATGGAGGGCTATGTGGGGCACATTATTCTGTATGGAGAGCTATGTGGAGCACATTATTCTGTATGGAGGGCTATGTGGAGCACATTATTCTGTATGGATGACTATGTGGAGCACATTATTCTGTATGGAGGGCTATGTGGGGCACATTATTCTGTATGGAGGGCTATGTGGAGCACATTATTCTGTATGGAGGGCTATGTGGAGCACATTATTCTGTATGGAGGGCTATGTGGGGCACATTATTCTGTATGGAGGGCTATGTGGGGCACATTATTCTGTATGGAGGGCTATGTGGGGCACATTATTCTGTATGGAGGGCTATGTGGAGCACATTATTCTGTATGGAGGGCTATGTGGGGCACATTATTCTGTATGGAGGGCTATGTGGTGCACATTATTCTGTATGGAGGACTATGTGGAGCACATTATTCTGTATGGAGGGCTATGTGGGGCACATTATTCTGTATGGAGGGCTATGTGGGGCACATTATTCTGTATGGAGGGCTATGTGGAGCACATTATTCTGTATGGAGGGCTATGTGGGGCCATTATTCTGTATGGAGGGCTATGTGGAGCACATTATTCTGTATGGAGGGTTATGTGGGGCACATTATTCTGTATGGAGGGCTATGTGGAGCACATTATTCTGTATGGAGGGCTATGTGGAGCACATTATTCTGTATGGAGGGCTATGTGGGGACATTATTCTGTATGGAGGGCTATGTGGAGCACATTATTCTGTATGGAGGGCTATGTGGGGCCATTATTCTGTATGGAGGGCTATGTGGGGCCATTATTCTGTATGGAGGGCTATGTGGAGCACATTATTCTGTATGGAGGGCTATGTGGGGCACATTATTCTGTATGGAGGGCTATGTGGGGCACATTATTCTGTATGGAGAGCTATGTGGAGCACATTATTCTGTATGGAGGGCTATGTGGGGACATTATTCTGTATGGAGGGCTATGTGGAGCACATTATTCTGTATGGAGGGCTATGTGGAGCACATTATTCTGTATGGAGGGCTATGTGGGGCACATTATTCTGTATGGAGGGCTATGTGGAGCCATTATTCTGTATGGAGGGCTATGTGGGCACATTATTCTGTATGGAGGGTTATGTGGGGCACATTATTCTGTATGGAGGGCTATGTGGTGCACATTATTCTGTATGGAGGGCTATGTGGGGCACATTATTCTGTATGGAGGGCTATGTGGGGCACATTATTCTGTATGGAGGACTATGTGGGGCACATTATTCTGTATGGAGGGCTATGTGGAGCACATTATTCTGTATGGAGGGCTATGTGGAGCACATTATTCTGTATGGAGGGCTATGTGGAGCACATTATTCTGTATGGAGGGCTATGTGGGGCACATTATTCTGTATGGAGGGCTATGTGGAGCACATTATTCTGTATGGAGGGCTATGTGGTGCACATTATTCTGTATGGAGGGCTATGTGGGGCACATTATTCTGTATGGAGGGCTATGTGGAGCACATTATTCTGTATGGAGGGCTATGTGGAGCACATTATTCTGTATGGAGAGCTATGTGGGGCACATTATTCTGTATGGAGGGCTATGTGGGGCACATTATTCTGTATGGAGGGCTATGTGGGGCACATTATTCTGTATGGAGGACTATGTGGGGCACATTATTCTGTATGGAGGGCTATGTGGGGCACATTATTCTGTATGGAGGGCTATGTGGAGCACATTATTCTGTATGGAGGGCTATGTGGAGCACATTATTCTGTATGGAGGGCTATGTGGGGCACATTATTCTGTATGGAGGGCTATGTGGGGCACATTATTCTGTATGGAGGGCTATGTGGAGCACATTATTCTGTATGGAGGGCTATGTGGAGCACATTATTCTGTATGGAGGGCTATGTGGAGCACATTATTCTGTATGGAGAGCTATGTGGGGCACATTATTCTGTATGGAGGGCTATGTGAGGCTCATTATTCTGTATGGAGGGCTATGTGGGGCACATTATTCTGTATGGAGGGCTATGTGGGGCACATTATTCTGTATGGAGGGCTATGTGGAGCACATTATTCTGTATGGAGGGCTATGTGGGGCACATTATTCTGTATGGAGGGCTATGTGGAGCACATTATTCTGTATGGAGGGCTATGTGGGGCACATTATTCTGTATGGAGGGCTATGTGGGGACATTATTCTGTATGGAGGGCTATGTGGAGCACATTATTCTGTATGGAGGGCTATGTGGGGCACATTATTCTGTATGGAGAGCTATGTGGAGCACATTATTCTGTATGGAGGGCTATGTGGAGCACATTATTCTGTATGGATGACTATGTGGAGCACATTATTCTGTATGGAGGGCTATGTGGGGCACATTATTCTGTATGGAGGGCTATGTGGAGCACATTATTCTGTATGGAGGGCTATGTGGAGCACATTATTCTGTATGGAGGGCTATGTGGGGCACATTATTCTGTATGGAGGGCTATGTGGGGCACATTATTCTGTATGGAGGGCTATGTGGGGCACATTATTCTGTATGGAGGGCTATGTGGAGCACATTATTCTGTATGGAGGGCTATGTGGGGCACATTATTCTGTATGGAGGGCTATGTGGTGCACATTATTCTGTATGGAGGACTATGTGGAGCACATTATTCTGTATGGAGGGCTATGTGGGGCACATTATTCTGTATGGAGGGCTATGTGGAGCCCATTATTCTGTATGGAGGGTTATGTGGGGCACATTATTCTGTATGGAGGGCTATGTGGGGCACATTATTCTGTATGGAGGGCTATGTGGAGCACATTATTCTGTATGGAGGGCTATGTGGGGCACATTATTCTGTATGGAGGGCTATGTGGTGCACATTATTCTGTATGGAGGACTATGTGGAGCACATTATTCTGTATGGAGGGCTATGTGGGGCACATTATTCTGTATGGAGGGCTATGTGGAGCCCATTATTCTGTATGGAGGGCTATGTGGAGCACATTATTCTGTATGGAGGGTTATGTGGGGCACATTATTCTGTATGGAGAGCTATGTGGAGCACATTATTCTGTATGGAGGGCTATGTGGAGCACATTATTCTGTATGGATGACTATGTGGAGCACATTATTCTGTATGGAGGGTTATGTGGGGCACATTATTCTGTATGGAGGGTTATGTGGGGCACATTATTCTGTATGGAGAGCTATGTGGAGCACATTATTCTGTATGGAGGGCTATGTGGGGACATTATTCTGTATGGAGGGCTATGTGGAGCACATTATTCTGTATGGAGGGATATGTGGGGCACATTATTCTGTATGGAGGGCTATGTGGAGCACATTATTCTGTATGGAGGGCTATGTGGAGCACATTATTCTGTATGGAGGGCTATGTGGAGCACATTATTCTGTATGGAGGGCTATGTGGAGCCCATTATTCTGTATGGAGGGCTATGTGGAGCACATTATTCTGTATGGAGGGCTATGTGGGCACATTATTCTGTATGGAGGGCTATGTGGGGCACATTATTCTGTATGGAGGGCTATGTGGAGCACATTATTCTGTATGGAGGGCTATGTGGAGCACATTATTCTGTATGGAGGGCTATGTGGGGCCCATTATTCTGTATGGAGGGCTATGTGGAGCCCATTATTCTGTATGGAGGGCTATGTGGAGCACATTATTCTGTATGGAGGGCTATGTGGGCACATTATTCTGTATGGAGGGCTATGTGGGGCACATTATTCTGTATGGAGGGCTATGTGGAGCACATTATTCTGTATGGAGGGCTATGTGGAGCACATTATTCTGTATGGAGGGCTATGTGGAGTACATTATTCTGTATGGAGGGCTATGTGGGGCACATTATTCTGTATGGAGGGCTATGTGGGGCACATTATTCTGTATGGAGGGCTATGTGGGGACATTATTCTGTATGGAGGGCTATGTGGAGCACATTATTCTGTATGGAGGGCTATGTGGGGCACATTATTCTGTATGGAGGGCTATGTGGGGCTCATTATTCTGTATGGAGGGCTATGTGGAGCACATTATTCTGTATGGAGGACTATGTGGAGCACATTATTCTGTATGGAGGGCTATGTGGAGCACATTATTCTGTATGGAGGGCTATGTGGGGCACATTATTCTGTATGGAGGACTATGTGGGGCCATTATTCTGTATGGAGGGCTATGTGGGGCACATTATTCTGTATGGAGGACTATGTGGGGACATTATTCTGTATGGAGGGCTATGTGGGGTACATTATTCTGTATGGAGGGCTATGTGGGGCACATTATTCTGTATGGAGGGCTATGTGGAGCACATTATTCTGTATGGAGGACTATGTGGAGCACATTATTCTGTATGGAGGGCTATGTGGAGCACATTATTCTGTATGGAGGGCTATGTGGAGCACATTATTCTGTATGGAGGGCTATGTGGGGCACATTATTCTGTATGGAGGGCTATGTGGGCACATTATTCTGTATGGAGGGCTATGTGGGCACATTATTCTGTATGGAGGGCTATGTGGGCACATTATTCTGTATGGAGGGCTATGTGGAGCACATTATTCTGTATGGAGGGCTATGTGGGGTACATTATTCTGTATGGAGGGCTATGTGGAGCACATTATTCTGTATGGAGGGCTATGTGGAGCACATTATTCTGTATGGAGGGCTATGTGGAGCACATTATTCTGTATGGAGGGCTATGTGGGGCCATTATTCTGTATGGAGGGCTATGTGGAGCACATTATTCTGTATGGAGGGCTATGTGGGGCCATTATTCTGTATGGAGGGCTATGTGGAGCACATTATTCTGTATGGAGGGCTATGTGGAGCACATTATACTGTATGGAGGGCTATGTGGAGCACATTATTCTGTATGGAGGGCTATGTGGAGCACATTATTCTGTATGGAGGGCTATGTGGGGCACATTATTCTGTATGGAGGGCTATGTGGGGCACATTATTCTGTATGGAGGGCTATGTGGAGCACATTATTCTGTATGGAGGGCTATGTGGAGCACATTATACTGTATGGAGGGCTATGTGGGGTACATTATTCTGTATGGAGGGCTATGTGGAGCACATTATACTGTATGGAGGGCTATGTGGAGCACATTATACTGTATGGAGGGCTATGTGGGGTACATTATTCTGTATGGAGGGCTATGTGGGGCACATTATTCTGTATGGAGGGCTATGTGGAGCACATTATTCTGTATGGAGGGCTATGTGGAGCACATTATACTGTATGGAGGGCTATGTGGAGCCATTATTCTGTATGGAGGGCTATGTGGGCACCTTATTCTGTATGGAGGGCTATGTGGGCACATTATTCTGTATGGAGGGCTATGTGGGGCACATTATTCTGTATGGAGGGCTATGTGGGGCACATTATTCTGTATGGAGGGCTATGTGGAGCACATTATTCTGTATGGAGGGCTATGTGGAGCACATTATACTGTATGGAGGGCTATGTGGAGCACATTATTCTGTATGGAGGGCTATGTGGGGACATTATTCTGTATGGAGGGCTATGTGGGGCACATTATTCTGTATGGAGGGCTATGTGGAGCACATTATTCTGTATGGAGGGCTATGTGGAGCACATTATTCTGTATGGAGGGCTATGTGGAGCACATTATTCTGTATGGAGGGCTATGTGGGGACATTATTCTGTATGGAGGGCTATGTGGGGCACATTATTCTGTATGGAGGGCTATGTGGAGCACATTATTCTGTATGGAGGGCTATGTGGAGCACATTATTCTGTATGGAGGGCTATGTGGAGCACATTATTCTGTATGGAGGGCTATGTGGGGACCATTATTCTGTATGGAGGGCTATGTGGGGCACATTATTCTGTATGGAGGGCTATGTGGAGCACATTATTCTGTATGGAGGACTATGTGGGGCCATTATTCTGTATGGAGGGCTATGTGGGGCACATTATTCTGTATGGAGGGCTATGTGGAGCACATTATTCTGTATGGAGGGCTATGTGGGGCCCATTATTCTGTATGGAGGGCTATGTGGGCACATTATTCTGTATGGAGGGCTATGTGGAGCCCATTATTCTGTATGGAGGGCTATGTGGGGACATTATTCTGTATGGAGGGCTATGTGGGGACATTATTCTGTATGGAGGGCTATGTGGAGCACATTATTCTGTATGGAGGGCTATGTGGGGACATTATTCTGTATGGAGGGCTATGTGGGCACATTATTCTGTATGGAGGGCTATGTGGAGCACATTATTCTGTATGGAGGGCTATGTGGAGCACATTATTCTGTATGGAGGGCTATGTGGGGACATTATTCTGTATGGAGAGCTATGTGGAGCACATTATTCTGTATGGAGGGCTATGTGGGCACATTATTCTGTATGGAGGGCTATGTGGAGCACATTATTCTGTATAGAGAGCTATGTGGAGCACATTATTCTGTATGGAGAGCTATGTGGGGCACATTATTCTGTATGGAGGGCTATGTGGGGTACATTATTCTGTATGGAGGGCTATGTGGGGACATTATTCTGTATGGAGGGCTATGTGGAGCACATTATACTGTATGGAGGGCTATGTGGTGCCCATTATTCTGTATGGAGGGCTATGTGGGGTACATTATTCTGTATGGAGGGCTATGTGGGGACATTATTCTGTATGGAGGGCTATGTGGAGCACATTATACTGTATGGAGGGCTATGTGGTGCCCATTATTCTGTATGGAGGGCTATGTGGGGACATTATTCTGTATGGAGGACTATGTGGGGCACATTATTCTGTATGGAGGGCTATGTGGGGACATTATTCTGTATGGAGGGCTATGTGAGGACATTATTCTGTATGGAGGGCTATGTGGGGCACATTATTCTGTATGGAAGGCTATGTGGAGCCCATTATTCTGTATGGAGGGCTATGTGGGGTACATTATTCTGTATGGAGGGCTATGTGGGGACATTATTCTGTATGGAGGGCTATGTGGAGCACATTATACTGTATGGAGGGCTATGTGGTGCCCATTATTCTGTATGGAGGGCTATGTGGGGACATTATTCTGTATGGAGGACTATGTGGGGCACATTATTCTGTATGGAGGGCTATGTGGGGACATTATTCTGTATGGAGGGCTATGTGAGGACATTATTCTGTATGGAGGGCTATGTGGTGCCCATTATTCTGTATGGAGGGCTATGTGGGGACATTATTCTGTATGGAGGACTATGTAGGGCACATTATTCTGTATGGAGGGCTATGTGGGGCACATTATTCTGTATGGAGGACTATGTGGGGCACATTATTCTGTATGGAGGGCTATGTGGAGCACATTATTCTGTATGGAGGGTTATGTGGGGCCATTATTCTGTATGGAGGGATATGTGGAGCACATTATTCTGTATGGAGTGCTATGTGGCGCACATTATTCTGTATGGAGGGCTATGTGGGGTCCATTATACTGTATGGAGGGCTATGTGGGGCCATTATTCTGTATGGAGGACTATGTGGGCACATTATGCTGTATGGAGGGCTATGTGGGGCACATTATTCTGTATGGAGGGCTATGTGGGGCACATTATTCTGTATGGAGGGCTATGTGGGGCACATTATTCTGTATGGAGGGCTATGTGGGCACATTATTCTGTATGGAGGGCTATGTGGGCACATTATTCTGTATGGAGGGCTATGTGGGGCCATTATTCTGTATGAAGGGCTATGTGGGGACATTATTCTGTATGGAGGGCTATGTGGGGCCATTATTCTGTATGGAGGGCTATGTGGGGCCATTATTCTGTATGGAGGGCTATGTGGGGCCATTATTCTGTATGGAGGGCTATGTGGGGACATTATTCTGTATGGAGGGCTATGTGGGGCACATTATTCTGTATGGAGGGCTATGTGGGGCCCATTATTCTGTATGGAGGGCTATGTGGAGCACATTATTCTGTATGGAGGACTATGTGGGCACATTATTCTGTATGGAGAGCTATGTGGGCCCATTATTCTGTATGGAGGGCTATGTGGGGCCCATTATTCTGTATGGAGAGCTATGTGGGAACCATTATTCTGTATGGAGGGCTATGTGGGGACATTATTCTGTATGGAGGGCTATGTGGGGCACATTATTCTGTATGGAGGGCTATGTGGGAACCATTATTCTGTATGGAGGGCTATGTGGGGCCATTATTCTGTATGGAGGGCTATGTGGGGACATTATTCTGTATGGAGGGCTATGTGGGAACCATTATTCTGTATGGAGGGCTATGTGGGGCCATTATTCTGTATGGAGGGCTATGTGGAGCACATTATTCTGTATGGAGGACTATGTGGGCACATTATTCTGTATGGAGGGCTATGTGGGGCCCATTATTCTGTATGGAGGGTTATGTGGGGCACATTATTCTGTATGGAGGGCTATGTGGAGCACATTATTCTGTATGGAGGGCTATGTGGGGACATTATTCTGTATGGAGGGCTATGTGGGGCCATTATTCTGTATGGAGGGCTATGTGGAGCACATTATTCTGTATGGAGGGCTATGTGGGGACATTATTCTGTATGGAGGGCTATGTGGGGCCATTATTCTGTATGGAGGGCTATGTGGAGCACATTATTCTGTATGGAGGGCTATGTGGGGCCATTATTCTGTATGGAGGGCTACGTGGGGCCCATTTATCCGTATGGACGACCATATGGGGGCCCGGGACTTGGTTGGCCTGTGACTTTATTCAAGTTTTTCATTTTGTCCTTCTGTGTATTTGAATATGACATCTCTGCCGTACATAGGCGTTATCATCCCATTCACAGACCCATCAGTCTTCACATTCCAGATCCCCAGCACCAGGACCCAGCTGTCCTCATATCCTGTACATAGACACCCGTCACCTGGACCCGTCAGCCCTCACGTCCCGGACCCGTCAGCCCTCACGTCCCGGACCCATCAGCCCTCACGTCCCGGACCCGTCAGCCCTCACGTCCCGGACCCGTCAGCCCTCACGTCCCGGACCCGTCAGCCCTCACGTCCCGGACCCGTCAGCCCTCACGTCCCGGACCCGTCAGCCCTCACGTCCCGGACCCGTCAGCCCTCACGTCCCGGACCCGTCAGCCCTCACGTCCCGGACCCGTCAGCCCTCACGTCCGGGACCCGTCAGCCCTCACGTCCCGGACCCGTCAGCCCTCACGTCCCGGACCCGTCAGCCCCTGGACCCGTCAGCCCTCACATCCACGACCCCCAGCCCCTGGAGCCGTCAGCCCTCACATCCACGACCCCCAGCCCCTGGACCCGTCAGCCCTCACATCCACGACCCCCAGCCCCTGGACCCGTCAGCCCTCACATCCACGACCCCCAGCCCCTGGACCCGTCAGCCCTCACATCCAGGACCCCCAGCCCCTGGACCCGTCAGCCCTCACATCCAGGACCCCCAGGATCTGGTCCCATCAGTCCTCACATCCAGGACCCCCAGGATCTGGTCCCATCAGTCCTCACATCCTGGACCCCCAGGATCTGGTCCCATCAGTCCTCACATCCAGGACCTCCAGTATCCGGACCCCTCATTACAGTAAAGCAGAACTTCTATTTGGTCTCCAGGGAGTCGCTTCAGTCCTGATGGAGGACTACAAGCCCCAGCAGAGCCGTGTACTCAGCGTGTAGGTGGTTTCTCAGCAGCCTGGGTCTGAGGATGTGTCAGATTCCAGGACGGGGGTTTATTGAATATTAATGACTGTGGTAGACGCCATTTTGTCCCTTTTGTGGCCCTGTTACTGGTGAGTGAGGGGCCCTGATGTCGGGGGTCTCCTGCACAGGCCTCGTCCATCCATCCTGCATCTACATCAATGATGGACGTCAGGAAGCAGCTGTCACCGGGGGGCTCGTCACCCGCGTCCAGGCCTCAGCAACAAAAGGCTGCACAGCAGAGGAGGGCTCCGGGCAGCAGTGTGTGCGAGCCCAGCGGTGGCCGGCCATGTCTGAGGGTCCGCAGCATGTGCCGGAGAATATGGAGGCGCCGTCTCCTCATCACCATGTACATGATCTAATCCTACACGGCTGCAGCGTCCCCCCATCTCCGGTACCCACCGTCTCATCCAATCTGCATCCTCCTGTATCCAGCATCCATCGGCCCCCGCCTGAGCCGTCATCCTCTGCCCCCCGCTCCTCGCTCCGATCTCCCCGTCTTCATCTCTCCCCTTCTCTTCTTCCTCGGCTCCTGTATCTCTCCAATATCCCCTCACCCCTCTCCTATCTCACCAGCCGCGGGCCCCCTCCCCTCGGTTTCGCCGAGTCTCCCTCGCCCCCTCCTCTACCTCACACTCAGCTGGTGCAGATGCAGCGCTGCCTCTCTGGGGACCCCATGTATTTTTATTTTGCCTGCAGGTATAAAAATGGCCGGGCAAAGCCGACGTGCGCCCCGAAATCTGCCCCAAAGAGTGAGCCCCGACATCTGCCCCAAAGTGTTCGCCCCAAAGTGTATGCCCCAAAGAGTATGCCCCGAAATCTGCCCCAAAGAGTGAGCCCCAAAGTGTGCGCCCCAAAGAGTATGCCCCAAAATCTGCCCCAAAGAGTGCGCCCCAAAATCTGCCACAAAGAGAGCGCCCCAAAATCTGCCACAAAGAGTGCGCCCCAAAATCTGCCACAAAGAGTGCGCCCCAAAGAGTATGCCCTGAAATCTGCCCCAAAGAGTGAGCCCCGAAATCTGCCCCAAAGTGTTCGCCCCAAAGTGTATGCCCCAAAGAGTATGCCCCGAAATCTGCCCCAAAGTGTTCGCCCAGAAATCTGCCCCAAAGTGTGCGCCCCAAAGAATATGCCCTGAAAGCTGCCCCAAAGTGTGCGCCCCAAAGGGTGGGCTCTGAAATGTATCCCAAAGTGTTCGCCCCAAAGCGTGTGCCCCGAAATCTGCCACAAAGAGTGCACCCTAAAATGCGCCCCAAAGTGTTCGCCCCAAAGAATGCGCCCTGAAATCTGCCCTAAAGTGTTCGCCCTAAAGAGTGTTCCCCAAAATGTGTCCCAAAGAATGCGCCCTGATGTGTGTTCTAAAATGTGCCCCAAAGAGTGTGCCCCAAAATGTGCCCCAATGTGTGCACCCCAAAGAGTGCACCCTGATGTGTGCCCTAAAATTTGCCTCAAAATATGTGCCCCAAAGAGTGCTCCCTGAAATGTGCCCCAAAGAGTGCGACCCAATGTGTAACCTAAAATGTGCCCCAAAGTCTGTGCTCCAAAGAGTGTGCCCTGAAGTATATGCCCCAAAATGTGCGCACCGATGTGTGCCCTGAAATATTCCCCAAAGTGTGCGCCCCGATGTGTGCCCTAAAATGTTCCCCAAAGTGTGCGCCTCAATGTGTGCCCTGGTATGTGCCCCAAAGTGTGCGCCTCAATGTGTGCCCTGGTATGTGCCCCAAAGTGTGCGCCTCAATGTGTGCCCTGGTATGTGCCTCAAAGTGTGTGCCCCAAAGAGTGCGCCCTGAACTGTATACCCCAAAGTGTGCGCCCCGATGTGTGCCCTGAAATGTTCCCCAAAGTGTGCGCCCCGATGTGTGCCCTGAAATGTTCCTCAAAGTGTGCGCCCCGATGTGTGCCCTGAAATGTTCCCCAAAGTGTGCGCCCCAATGTGTGCCCTGGTATGTGCCCCAAAGTGTGCGCCCTGAACTGTATACCCCAAAGTGTGCGCCCCGATGTGTGCCCTAAAGTGTTCCCCAAAGTGTGCGCCTCAATGTGTGCCCTGGTATGTGCCCCAAAGTGTGTGCCCCAAAGAGTGCGCCCTGAACTGTATACCCCAAAGTGTGCGCCCCGATGTGTGCCCTGAAATGTTCCTCAAAGTGTGCGCCCCGATGTGTGCCCTGAAATGTTCCCCAAAGTGTGCGCCCCAATGTGTGCCCCAAAGTGTGCGCCCTGAACTGTATACCCCAAAGTGTGCGCCCCGATGTGTGCCCTGGTATGTGCCCCAAAGTGTGCGCCCCGATGTGTGCCCTGGTATGTGCCCCAAAGAGTGCGCCCCGATGTGTGCCCTGGTATGTGCCCCAAAGTGTGCGCCCCGATGTGTGCCCTGGTATGTGCCCCAAAGTGTGCGCCCCGATGTGTGCCCTGGTATGTGCCCCAAAGTGTGCGCCCCGATGTGTGCCCTGGTATGTGCCCCAAAGAGTGCGCCCCGATGTGTGCCATGAAAAGCGCCTTGATGTGTGCGCCCCAAAGAATACACCCCGATGTGTGCCCATAAATGCGCCCCAATGTGTGCGCCCCAAAGAGTGTTCCCCGAAATGTGCCCTGGTATGTGCCCCAAAGAGTGCGCCCCGATGTGTGCCCTGGTATGTGCCCCAAAGTGTGCGCCCCGATGTGTGCCCTGGTATGTGCCCCAAAGTGTGCGCCCCGATGTGTGCCCTGGTATGTGCCCCAAAGAGTGCGCCCCGATGTGTGCCATGAAAAGCGCCTTGATGTGTGCGCCCCAAAGAATACACCCTGATGTGTGCCCATAAATGCGCCCCAATGTGTGCGCCCCAAAGAGTGTTCCCCGATGTGTGCCCTGGTATGTGCCCCAAAGTGTGCGCCCCGATGTGTGCCCTGGTATGTGCCCCAAAGTGTGCGCCCCGATGTGTGCCCTGGTATGTGCCCCAAAGAGTGCGCCCCGATGTGTGCCATGAAAAGCGCCTTGATGTGTGCGCCCCAAAGAATGCACCCCGATGTGTGCCCATAAAAGCGCCCCAATGTGTGCGCCCCAAAGAGTGTTCCCCGAAATGTGCCCTGGTATGTGCCCCAAAGAGTGCGCCCCAATGTGTGCCCCCATAGCGCGGACGGCAGGTGCTGGGGGGCACTGGGGGTCAGCACCCCTCACCCGCAGCCCCCTCAGTACTGCTGACATTTTGTGTGATGCCCCCTCGCAGCAGGTGCCTGTGTGGCCGGCATGTGTGGGGTTAATGCTGCCGCCCCCCATCCAGCAGGACCCCGGAGCTCGGAGGAATCTGGGTCAGGAGTAAACACGACGAGCGCGGCCGGCGGCGGCCATGGACGGCGGGAAGATGACGGCTCACCTCGGCTCCCGGGTCCGGGCGGTGCAGATCCTCCGGAGGAGCCGTCTCCTCACACCGCTCCTCACCGCGGCCAGAAGAAAACCATTTTGTGGAGGAGGAGAAGGAGGAGGAGGAGGAGGGAAGGATGGAGGGAGAGAGGATGAGGAGGGAGAGAGGATGCAGATCAGGGGGCGGAGGAGGCAGCGCTGTCAGGGAAACCCCAGCCCATGCCCCCCGCGCTCACATCTGGGGGGTCCTCACATCACACAGGTGCGGGGGGCTTCACCTCATCTGGGGGGTCCTCACATCACACAGGTGCGGGGGGCTTCACCTCATCTGGGGGGTCCTCACATCACCGGTGTACCACACACAGGTGCAGGGGGCTTCACCTCATCTGGGGGGTCCTCACATCACCGGTGTACCACACACAGGTGCGGGGGGCTTCACCTCATCTGGGGGGTCCTCACATCACCGGTGTACCACACACAGGTGCAGGGGGCTTCACCTCATCTGGGGGGTCCTTATCATCACCGGGGTACCACACACAGGTGCGGGGGGCTTCACCTCATCTGGGGGGTCCTTATCATCACCGGGGTACCACACACAGGTGCGGGGGGCTTCACCTCATCTGGGGGGTCCTCAGCATCACCGGGGTACCACACACAGGTGCGGGGAGCGGGGGGGTGCTTCACCTCATTTGGGGGGTCCTCAGCTTTACCGGGGTACCACACACAGGTGCGGGGGGCTTCACCTCATCTGGGGGGTCTTCAGCATCACCGGGGTACCACACACAGGTGCAGGGGGCTTCACCTCATCTGGGGGGTCCTCATCATCACCGGGGTACCACACAGGTGCGGGGAGCGGGGGGGGGGCTTCACCACACTCATATGGGGGATCCTCAGAATCACCGGGGTACCACACACAGGTGCGGGGAGCAGGGGGGGGGCTTCACCTCATCTGGGGGGTCCTCAGCATCACAGGGGTACAACACACAGGTGCGGGGGGAGCTTCACCACACTCATGTGGCGGGTCCTCAGAATCATCCGGGTACCACACACAGGTGCAGGGGGGCTTCACTTCACTCATCTGGGGGGTCCTCACATCAATGGGGTACCACACACAGGTGCGGGGAGCAAGGGGCTTCACCTCATCTGGGGGGACCTCAGCATCACCGGGGTACCACACACAGGTGCAGGGGGTCTTCACCTCACTGATCTGGGGGGTCCTTATCATCATCGGGGTACCACACACAGGTGCGAGGGGGCTTCACCTCACTCATCTGTGGGGTCCTCAACATCACTGGGGTACCACACACAGGTGCGGGGGGGCTTCACCTCATCTGGGGGGTCCTCAGCATCACTGGGGTACCACACACAGGTGCGGGGAGCAGGGGGCTTCACCTCATCTGGGGGGGTCCTTATCATCACCGGGGTACCACACACAGGTGCGGGGGCTTCACCTCATCTGGGGGGTCCTCACATCACCGGGGTACCACACACAGGTGCGGGGGGGCTTCACCTCATCTGGGGGGTCCTCTCATCACCGGGGTACCACACACAGGTGCGGGGAGCAGGGGGGGGGGGCTTCACCTCATCTGGGGGGTCCTCAGCATCACCGGGGTACCACACACAGGTGCGGGGGGGCTTCACCTCATCTGGGGGGTCTTCACATCACTGGGGTACCACACACAGGTGCGGGGGGATTTCACCTCATCTGGGGGGTCCTCACATCACCGGGGTACCACACACAGGTGTGGGGGGCTTCACCTCACTCATCTGGGGGTCCTCACCATTATTGGGGTACCACACCAGCGCATGGTGAAAGGGAAGGGAAACTCTGTGTCTAGGGAAAGGGAAGATGGTGACCCCTGACCAAACCTACTGCTGGCCCCTTGGGTCCCTCACCACCCTAGATAGGTTCCGCACCTACGTGCCAAGCCGGACATCTGACCCTAGCTATCCCTTCCTAAGTAGTGAACGGGTGGGATGAGCTCTTCGTCAACCCCACTAAACAACTGTAGAAGACACAAGGAGGACACATGGGGGAAAAGTGTGCCGCCCCTGCAGCAGTCGAACCGCTTGGATCCGGGGTTGCTGTGGCTCGAGGGTGTCCGGACCCGGGGACTCGCGGCAACTTCAAATGTAAAGGGGGGTTATTTACAAGGGAGAATTTGTGATGCCACCCATGGTTCGCGGTAAGGGGAGTACCGCCGCTGCTGATGGGAGTACCCGGGGGAGATGGAGTGGGGCAGTCAGATGACGTTCCCTCCACGGGTAGGGTGGTGGAGATGTAGGGAAGCATGGTGCAGGCTATACGGCCAGGTACGTGAGTACGTACTCCCTCAGGTTGTGTAGACATTGGTGCAGCCATTAAGTAGACTCTGACACCGGAGTAAGTCAAGTCTCCGGGTGCTGCTGCCACTCGGGGGAGCTCGTCCGGGATCCGTCCCCACTGGTTTTGCTTAGTGGTCCGGAGCCTGCCTCCACGCACAATTATGTAAATTTTCCTAATTGACTCTTCGGCCTGAAGCTGTCGGGGTCCCGCTCCCTATAGTGATATAGGGAAGCTGTGCTCTCGATGGCTGACACTTGGGATCTCGGTGGACCACATAAGCTGGAAGGCCCTATCCCCCTCGTTGTGTTGGTGCCTTCGATCTCTGAGTTCTTGGGGAAAGTTCATAAAGAGACTATTCTGCACAGGTGAATTACCAGGTTGCGTGAAGCTACTCCCCAATCTAGGGTCCTGTACCCCGCCGTGCTCGGTACCAGTCCGGTTACTGGACTTTCCGGTGCCAACCGTTCTCCAAAACTAAGTCAGTACACCCTTTTCCAATACCCTGCGACCGAGTCTCCGACTCCTCTGCTCTCCTCCGACCACCGTCTGCTACCTAACCAAGGTCACACAGGAAGCTACAACTCCCTCGGCTCCTCACTCTCTGAGGGCTACTACTGAACTGACTTCCTCTCTCCCACCAGTCTGCCTGACCCCTAGGCGGGTGGCCCTTTTCCAGCTAGACCACCCACTGGTGTGCCTGACAGGGCGTGGTGTGAGGTGTGGTTAGGATTTGAGTGCTGATGGAAGCAATACCAGTGTGTAGGAACCCAGAACCATGGGGGATGAGTTCTGCACCAAGAGACAGGAAAGTGCAGTTCCCTGTGACACCCTGATAGAGTCAGGGACATCACAAAAGCATGAACTACTTATCATTAGATGCCTAAGGTTGAAGTTCAGCAGAGCTTTTGTAGCGCCCCTGGAGCCATCAGGAGCTACAAGGTACTGCATCCTGTCAAAGATGTAGGGCCTACCCCCAGGGACCCAGAAGACCGGTGCTGGTAACACAAAAACACATTATAATCCCTGTTTTTCCCCATTCCCAAAGACTGGTGACAGACTAGGGTTGGACCCAATGGATGGCCACCTATGGGGGGTGGAGCCGATCCAGTCCACTAGATGACAAGCAGGGGGAGGAGTCAGACAGTCATTAGGTGGGAGTGAGAGGAGACAGACGCAACCGTACTGACAGAAGAGTGTGTAACGGGGTGCCAGGGGGGCCTCTGGCCTTGTAGTCGTGGCCCTTGCTATCAGGCTTACCCCTGGTTCCACCGTCACTATGGGGACAGGAGATGACTTGGTGGGGCAGAGTGTGGTGGTGATGCAGGTGTTCTCCGGCGCACAAACACTCTTCAGGCAGGGTTCAATGCAATGAACAAACATTCTTTTATTCTTCACAAAGTCCCAAACAAGGCAATAAAGGTGATGATACGCTTTCTTAGCTGGGGGAAGCCTGTCCTTGCGTCCCCTCCAGTGGGGATGTGCCTGACTACTCCACTTCGCCCGGCTCCCACTTCTGGCTACCCACAGCCCGGACCCACACCGGACTGCTTCACTCTCTGAGGTTCCGCCCTGCTCCTGGTCTCTCCGGCTTCCCTGATTTCCAGCTCCCACACTCTGCCCCGGCTCTGCTGCTCCGCTCCCGTCCCCGAGACAACTGCTCCCTTGATCTAATCTTTCCCTCACACCCTTGCTCTCTCCTCCCCTTGTCTCTGCCGGCTCCTCCTCCCCACTGTGGTGACAGCCGTCCCACCCGGCCACTAGGGGTACCCTAACACAATACACATGCATATACAAATAAAACATTTTTATTAATAACATTTCCGGGTTAACTATGCTCCCTTTGTAGGGGGTCTGCCCACCCCCTACATACCTCCCCTCTTAAATCCTGAGCCTCCCGGCAAGGCTCCCATCTAAAAATCACATTTTTAAAACTAGGCAAAAACATGTCCAATGTAACTGCGAACCTGTCCACAGGAGGGTGCCCGGAAGAGGGTGCCCCAGTCCAGCGCCCGGTCTTCGACAGCGCCCGGAGGCTTAGCAGCGCTCCCGGTCTTGGATGGCGCCCGGAGGCTTAGCAGCGCTCCCGGTCTTGGATGGCGCCCGGAGGCTTAGCAGCGCTCCCGGTCTTGGATGGCGCCCAGAGGCTTAGCAGCGCTCCCGGTCTTGGTTGTGAGCAATAGGCATGTAAAACTCGTAACAAACTGCAAACTCTTCGCCCTGCGGAGGAGCCCCCAGCTCAGTTCAGCAGCGGACTCTCTCCGGACTTAGCAACTGAAACACAAACTTCTGCCGGTTGATCAACATTACCGGTCTTCATACAAGGCGTCTAGGACGATCTACTCCGGAGGCCAGGACCTTTTCCATTCGGCTGCCTGAGCCTGGATGTAATCGCCCAGGGACTGTCCAGGCTGTCGGCGGACCCTCCGGAAAGATACAGAAGCATAGGAGGCCTCTGCTGGTGATGGCGTGGCCTCCTCCGTCCCCGCTGGGGGTGATGGAGGCGCTACCCGGGGTGGTTGGGTCACGGGTTGCGGCACATCCAGGACAATTACCGGACGATTGATAACGCTCTGATTGACCGCCACCACCGGGGTACTCTTTTCCGGGTCAGCGGTCGGGCCAGACTTCACCTCCGGTGTGACCGCCAAGGTGCGCCTGGAATGGGATGCATCAGTCGGCACCGGTTTTGGCTGGTTCCGTCGCCGTTCCTGGTGCTCTTCCCATTCCAGCTCCTGTTGCCATTGGGCCGCTTCACGAGCGGTCGGCATCCTGGCCACTCCGACCGCGAAAAGGCCGCGGCTTCCCGCCTCGGGTAAAAACTGCACTTTCTCACCCGGATAAAGTGTGTGAAGACGCCGCGGTAGACCCTCCACGTCCAGGTGTACCCGGTTATAAAAATAGTCATCTCCGGTACTCACTTCCCGGATAAACCCATAGCCTTCCTGCTGATTGAATTTCACCACTATACCAGTGGTGAATTGCAGTGCCAGCTCTTCGCCGCCGGGACCGGCCATCATTTCCCGGACGATGGTCTCCGCAAGCAGCCGCTCTTGGACGGGGTCTGGTACCGGAGACGGAGCCCTTGGGTACGATATGGGAGACGGGGTTACAGGGTCCCAAAAGAAGCCCCGGTGGTCTTGCTCCAGCCTCTCGGCAAGTACTTCGGCCGGCTCCCGCACGGGGACAGATGGTGCTGCGGCTGTGGCGACGGGCGGAGGTGTCTCCAAGGGGGAATAAGTAATCCCCAGGGGCCGGTTCCCCAACGGTAGCTGGGTGGCATAGGTCGCCCGTACCTCAGTTGTCGTGCCTCCGGTTGCAGCGTCCCAGGTGGTCAGCCAGGTCACCTTCGCCGGACGTTCTGGGCCTCCGGGCACGGCCGGAATATCAAGCAGGGATGCTTCTGCTGCGGTAGCGTGCTTGGGACGCTCCCGGCCTAGGCTAGTCAGGGCCATGGCGGTGGCGAGTTCCTGTTGTTGGCCGGAGGTCTCCATCTCTTTGTCTTGCAATGTCGCTAGTAATGGCGGCGGAGTCGATGCTGAGACTGGAGGAAATGGAGGCGGGCCTAGGTTTCCCGCTCTTGGGCAGGCTCCACCCCCAGCCTCACACATCATCTTGACTCTTCCGCGGCGGCTCTTCTTTTTCTTCAGGACACCGCCCACTGTACATGTTCTTCTGCGTGCCCTGGGACTGGCGCCTCCCCTCTTTGGGCGGAGTACTCCGGCCTTCTTCTTCGGCACCGGCCAGCCCCAGGCTCTTCTTTTGGCGCCAACTTTTCGCGCCTTTTCTTCGTCTTCACAGACAACGGCCATCTTGCCGCCATCTTGTGCCCGGTCCAACGCTGCAGGCACTGTATCTTCTTCCCACCAGGGGACTGGAACTCTTCTCTCGTAGTCCGGATCCTGTGCCCCAGGCACCACTTGATCTCCGACTTCTTGGGTCCCTGGCAGGGAATTCGCATCCTGCCGACTACGCCACATGTAACGGGGTGCCAGGGGTGCCTCTGGCCTTGTAGTCGTGGCCCTTGCTATCAGGCTTACCCCTTGTTCCACCGTCACTATGGGGACAGGAGATGACTTGGTGGGGCAGAGTGTGGTGGTGCAGATGTTGTCCGGCGCACAAACACTCTTCAGGCAGGGTTCAATGCAATGAACAAACATTCTTTTATTCTTCACAAAGTCCCAAACAAGGCAATAAAGGTGATGATACGCTTTCTTAGCTGGGGGAAGCCTGTCCTTGCGTCCCCTCCAGTGGGGATGTGCCTGGCTACTCCTCTTCACCCGGCTCCCACTTCTGGCTACCCACAGCCCGGACCCACACCGGACTGCTTCACTCTCTGAGGTTCCGCCCTGCTCCTGGTCTCTCCGGCTTCCCTGATTTCCAGCTCCCACACTCTGCCCCGGCTCTGCTGCTCCGCTCCCGTCCCCGAGACAACTGCTCCCTTGATCTAATCTTTCCCTCACACCCTTGCTCTCTCCTCCCCTTGTTTCTGCCGGCTCCTCCTCCCCACTGTGGTGACAGCCGTCCCACCCGGCCACTAGGGGTACCCTAACACAATACACATGCACATACAAATAAAACATTTTTATTAATAACATTTCCGGGTTAACTATGCTCCCTTTGTAGGGGGTCTGCCCACCCCCTACAAGTGAACAGTGACCTGAGGGCCCAGGTGTGTGGTTGCCGGTGGAGTACGGTGGAGTACTCCCGGAACCATAGCACCAACGGGGTACAGAGCCCTAGGTCAGGAAAACACTCCAGGCAGACCTGATAAAATCTGCACAGTGAGGGGACCATCCAGGACCTCACTGACCGTAAAGTTTGGGACACATTAGCAACGGGAGAACCAGGAAGCAGGACCAAAGAAACCGACCCCACAGGGTTCAAGCTACCTGTCATATGGACTAAGACTAAGAGACTACCAGGAGGGGACCCCCAGACGCTCCAAGCCACGAGGACCCACCAACCAGAGACAGGTGCAGGGGAAAGAAGCCACCAGGTCATCACACTGTCACTGGAACGAACTAAGGGGACCAGTGGTGAAGACCAGCCTTCATCTGATTGCCAGCCATAACAATGCTGTGAGTAAAAGGAACCAGTTACACTGCAATCTCGTGTGGCCTACATTCTTTCCACACCCAACAACATCATCCATCCCCTGGGGCCTGGCCCTACTTGCGGAGGGCCCAACATCCAGGCTGCCACCAACACCAGCCCCAGTAGTGAGAACTGTGCAGCCGCGGCTCCACTTAAATAGCCGCAACCCGCAAGTGGCGTCACAACAAAAACTTTTATTACAATTCCCCTGTAAATAACCCCCTTTTTAAAGTGACCCCCAAGGGTCACGGAACTGGGCAACGGCCACCCAATTAACTGTCCCAATGTAACCAGGCTCATGAACGAGTACCCCATAGCCCTGGGGTGAGTCAGTTTCAGCAACGATAAAACAGAGGAGTACAAGCCTCTTGCTTGCAACCTCAGCTTGAAAGAACTAAAAATATCACCAGCACAGTCCAAAGTAAGGAAGGGGTATATAAATACCAAGGGAATACTGACAATCAATAGCTGGGTGGAAGTCAAGCTCCTGCTGGACCCAAAAGAGAGAGAGATGAATCCAGCAGTAAAGCTACTTATACCAATGAATACTGACAGCGGGAACAGTGGAAAGTCAGGGAGTATTCTGCGCAGGCAGACGCTGTGACCATCGATGGCCAGAAACCACACGTGACACATCCGTGACAGTATCCTCCCTCCTACGAGTGGTCTCAGGACACTCAGGCCAGGTTTATCTGGATGGACAGTATGAAAAGAATGAACCAATCTTGTGGTATTCCGATGCCCGGACCCACATCTTCTCCTCTGGTCCGTAACCCCTCCAGTGCACCAAGGATTGAAGGGAACGACATAAAAAACGAAAGTCAACAATTTTAGCTATTTGAAACTCGAAATTACCATCAACCATGGTTGGAGCCAGCGACAAACACTTTTCGAGCAGTAACCTGTGGAACACATTGTGGATCCTAAGAGCCTGAGGCAACTGCAGATGAAACACTACTAGGTTAATGGTGATGGTTTTCTTATAGGGACCAATAAACCTAGGCCCCGGCTTTATGTTCCTGGTAGACAACCACATATAGTCATTCACATTTAGGTCCAGACCCGGCAAGCGTTTTTTGTCAGCCAAATGTTTGTATCTGTCTCCCATCAGCTTCAAATTATTCTGAACCCCTCGCCATACAGAAGAGAGCGATGAGGCAAAACGCTCCTCCTCAGGAACTCCTGAAGCCCCTCTACAACTAAAGGTACTACCTTGCGGATAAAAACCGTATGGACCAAACAAAGGTGACTTGCCAGAAGACTCCTGGTGACAATTATTTAAAGCAAATTTGGCCAAGAGATGCCCAATCCTCCTGGTTCTCGGAGACAAAGCACCTGGGGTAAGTTTCCAAATTTTGATTTATGTGCTCTAGCTGCCCATTCAACTGAGGATGGACGGCAGAAGTAAAACACAACTGCACCCCCAGTCGAGCACAAAATGCTTCCCAAAATTTGGAAACAAACTGGGATCCCCAATCTGAGACCACATCGGAAGGAACCCCGTGAAGCTTCACGAGCTCATTGATGAACACCTGAGCCAGAGTCTTGGCATTCGGGAGTGCCAGCAACACAATGAAATACGTTATTTTATTGAACCTATCCACAACCACCAAAACCACAGTTTTTCCCGAAGACAAAGGTAGGTCGGTAATGAAATTCATGGATAAATGCGTCCATGGATTGGGATAGCCAATGGCAGGAGAGATCCCGATGGATGGGTATGTGGGTATGTGTTACCTTGGAGAGTGCCCAAATACTACAAGCAGATACATAATTAACCACATCCTGATGCAACCTCGACCACCAAAAATGACGAGACAACTTTTGATTCCTTCTCTACAGGGAGATGAGTGGGAGGAGAACATAGAGTCTCCAGCTATGGTATCTCCATCCGTCAACAATAGATTGGTACACTGCTATTGTGGCGCCCCTGAGGCTTCCGTCGCCACAGAGACATTGCACCTCAGCCAGAGGTGTGATGTCCCATCCTGGGTAAGGACAGGAGTAAACGCCGGCTCACAGGTAAATTCACACTACACCCATTGTTAGGCATATTTTGGGACCGGGGATAGTGGCAGCTACCCCCATGCTGCATGCTGGGGGAGCCAATTAATGCATTTATCCAGGTTTGCATCATCAATCAATATTATGCTAACTCCACTACAATATTTGAACAAAAGGAACACCGGAGTAATTGCGCATTACAAATTTACAAATTTTATTACACATATATTAGACACTATTAAAACCATACATAGAGATAAAAATGAAGTGTTTTACAGTGTACAAAACACACACAGATGCAAAGGACGTAAATACAGGCTAAATCTCCGTTGCCTTACAATGATTAGTGTAACACACAAGGAGGGCCTACATAGGTCTATTCCTCCTGCCAATACTAAGCAACAGAGATATAATTCACCCAGATGCTATGGTTAAAGTGCTTAGTGTAAATAACAAGTTAATAATTGCTATGTTATCCATAGAGTAGTACATCCATAGTGTCTGGTCAAAATGAAAGACTGTGTAAAATGCAATCACCATGTATAAAACCCAGTGTCCAGTTTGGACAAATCACTGGGTAAAACATGGATCCACATATAAATCCACAATCGTTATTCACAATCGACTTATCACACATGTGGTCCAAGCCACACAATATAACACAGCAATAAAGTGTTACCCATTGAAGGGGTGAATCAGCACAAAGCACATTTAATCCAATTCACACAATCTGACATAGCAACATAGTATTACCCATTATAGAGTGCTGAATCAGCACTGTGAGTCCTCTACCCCAATGTACATTTCGCAGATAAAGACGCTTCCTCAGGGGGCTGCCATTAATCCATGCACCCTCACCTTTTAAACTATTGTGTCTGAATCAGATCTCACCTGCGATCCCACGCCGACGCATGTGCGATGCAACTGCGCGTGCGTGCACCACGGCGATGACGCTATGACGCACATGCGTCGGCGCCCGGTCCCACCTGCAATCCCTTGTCGGCGCATGTGCGATGCCATCCACCGCCCCCCCGGGAAGCGCCGCTCGTCAGCGACGCACGCGCGTGCTAGATGGCAGTGATGCCGAACGCACATGCGTCGCCTGTGACAGCAGCGCCATCCAGGGGAGCAGGCGGAGAACAGCGCAAACGCGCACAGGGATGCACCTGGGATACAGTGAATCCTTATGAGGGGACATAGTCCTCTATTCCACTTAACATCATATTAGTAACAGTATGTACAGAAAATGTGCATGTACAATAAAATGCACTATATGTCCAAGATTGTCCACACTCATGATGACTTATTTTCTTCACAGGACTAAATGTCCCCAGATGGTAAGCAGGACTCAATAGGGATCAAATTCATAAATAGTGTTCTTCTCAAGGCGATAGGAGAAAAGTTAACTGTAAAAAACACATTTAGTCCTGTGAGGAAAATAAGTCATCATGAGTGTGGACAATCTTGAACATATAGTGCATTTTATTGTACATGCACATTTTCTGTACATACTGTTACTAATATGATGTTAAGTGGAATAGAGGACTATGTCCCCTCATAAGGATTCACTGTATCCCAGGTGCATCCCTGTGCGCGTTTGCGCTGTTCTCCGCCTGCTCCCCTGGATGGCGCTGCTGTCACAGGCGCCGACGCATGTGCGTCATGGCGTCATCGCCGTGGTGCACGCACGCGCAGTTGCATCGCACATGCGTCGGCGTGGGATCGCAGGTGAGATCTGATTCAGACACAATAGTTTAAAAGGTGAGGGTGCATGGATTAATGGCAGCCCCCTGAGGAAGCGTCTTTATCTGCGAAATGTACATTGGGGTAGAGGACTCACAGTGCTGATTCAGCACTCTATAATGGGTAATACTATGTTGCTATGTCAGATTGTGTGAATTGGATTAAATGTGCTTTGTGCTGATTCACCCCTTCAATGGGTAACACTTTATTGCTGTGTTATATTGTGTGGCTTGGACCACATGTGTGATAAGTCGATTGTGAATAACGATTGTGGATTTATATGTGGATCCATGTTTTACCCAGTGATTTGTCCAAACTGGACACTGGGTTTTATACATGGTGATTGCATTTTACACAGTCTTTCATTTTGACCAGACACTATGGATGTACTACTCTATGGATAACATAGCAATTATTAACTTGTTATTTACACTAAGCACTTTAACCATAGCATCTGGGTGAATTATATCTCTGTTGCTTAGTATTGGCAGGAGGAATAGACCTATGTAGGCCCTCCTTGTGTGTTACACTAATCATTGTAAGGCAACGGAGATTTAGCCTGTATTTACGTCCTTTGCATCTGTGTGTGTTTTGTACACTGTAAAACACTTCATTTTTATCTCTATGTATGGTTTTAATAGTGTCTAATATATGTGTAATAAAATTTGTAAATTTGTAATGCGCAACTACTCCGGTGTTCCTTTTGTTCAAATGCTGGGGGAGCCGTAAGACCCATCTCTTCTCCCATAGGGTGGGGCCTAGCAACAGGGAAAGTGGGAGGAGCCAACAGCAAGTAAGAGCAGGTACAGGAAGGTCAAGTGCAGTGAGATGTAGAGAGTTGGAGAAGTGAGGAGTTGGAAGGAGAGAGAGGTTGATACCTCAGAAAAGTGCCAGAGAGTGAAGCTTCCTTGTGGAGACCCTGGGACCCAGCTAGGCCCAGGTGACACCACAGACTGAAAAGAAAGGATTCCAGGACCACTGCAAGGCTTTCAAGCTCGTGGCCTGTTCCACTAGAACATCGGGTGGAGGGATCAGGCTGCATCCAGGGACGGTTCCTGAGAACCAAGGATAGAAAGACATTTCCAAAGTAAACACCGAAGGCTCAGGGTGGTTGCAAGCGCCCAGGGCCACATCCCACCGTAGATCCCCTGGGAAGAGGGCAAGATTCCATCCAGGCAAGCCTTCTTGACCAGACCCTATGGTGGAGGTTGAGACAGGTTTATCCAAAGAGGTCAAGGCTTTGAAGACAGCCGAGGGAAGAGACACAACAAAAGGGTGCACCGGCATTTACTTCCTGGACTACCCGGGATCGGCGGAGGTCCCTGACAGGAGATCCCAGCACACCAGTGGGCAACTAGTTTGCTGCAGCCTAGAACAGTGAGTAAAATCTTGAAACTGCACCCCCTGGTGTTGCCTCCTTTATTTTGACCTGCACTGCACCATTTCCAAGCACCATAGACTTTAGTAAGCACCAACGGCTGCCCCGGGGTACCGCTCCACCTGTGGGGAGCAGAACCATCCATCAGCCCCGGAGGTCTCATCCAGCAGCGGCGGCTCCATAGCCGCAATCCACAGGTGGCGTCACGAATATTTCCACAAACTATAATTAAAGTTACCACCCCCACGACTGCCATATTAGTTGACCCCGCCAGGGTCATGGAGTTGGGCCTCGCCACCACTGACTACCCCCGGACTAGTCCGGCCCTACATCGGGTGTCCCAAAGCCCTGGGGTGGGCAAGTCATTATTTTATTCACCAGGCATATTTAACACCCACTCGCTCGTTTACTATTGGCCGGTGTCATACATTGGAGTGCCCACGATGTCATTGCTCAGAAGCACATTTTTCACATATGGTATGGAGATATCGTCATTCTGGCAGGAGGTGACCTCCTTGCTATCATCAATTGTGTCGATATCTGTTCCATGTGACCCTCTGTTATGCCTAGTTGGGGTAATGGAGGAGGACGTAGGGGACCATTACATGAGAATACAACTGAGGGTAACTTCGTTCATGGCTAGGAAATTAATAGCCTTGAGGCGGATGGGGGGCTCAGATCCGACTGCACAAGCCTGGGTTAGATTGGTCAATTCGATTATACCGTATGAGCGAATGGTATACTTTAATAGAGGGCGTCTGGAAAAATTCAATAAAATTTGGGATTTGTGGAACTCCTCCCCTCGCACACTCGTGGAAGCCTAAAGGTGACTACTATGAAAATAACAGGTCCCTTTTTGGTGTCTGATGGTAGAGCATGTTCCAGCGGTATAGTTAGATGGCATATGATTGTTACTGTTATTAATTCTTGCTTTTTCAGGTTTAGATACTCCAGATCATATTAAGTGATGTCAGCATATACCGGGCGAATCAGTGCTGAAGCATGTAGGCGACAATGTTCGTAGACATACAGATAGTGTAACGTAATGGAAATTTTCAGTTTTTTTATCCATCAACATTACTTTTGTGTCTATGCTGTTTGTAGACACCCTTGGAAATTGTGTGCATAATGTTATATATGATCCAAACTGTACAGGAGGTCTGAAGTTGCTTTACTACCTGGATGACCCGCAAGTAGAGAATTGTGATGTTCCCCAATTAGTTTACGGCACCATCAACTTCCCTGACGGGTAAGAAGCCGGAGCGTCCCCCTGAGCCACCAACTCCTCCCCCTTCAGGTCTGGGCACAAGGCCTAAATGACCACCCCCTACTGCAAAAATGGATACCGGGTTCACATGATCAGTACCACCAGGGAAGCTTCGGGATAATGCATCTGCTTTGATGTTCTTAATCCCTGGACAGTAAATGACAGTAAAATTGGATCTGGTAAAAAAAAAAGACCATCCAGACTGCCTGGGATTGAGACGTTTGGCCGACTCGAGATATGGTCTGTGATTACCGTAATGGGATGAACTGGCTCCTCCAGCCAATGACACCATTCCTCTAAAGCTAACTTAATTGCCAAAAGCTCCCTGTTACCCACAGCATAGTTTCTATCGGTCAAGGACAATTTTTTGGAAAAGAAAGCACAAGGACGCCATTTATCAGGAGACAGCCCTTGTGACAACACAGCCCCCACACCCACCTCAGATGCATCGACATACATGATAAAAGGCTGCAAAATATCAGGCTGGCTGAGTATAGGTGCAGTGTAAAAAAATATTTTTAAAGAGGAAAAATCCTGTTGGGCAGATTCCGACTATTTAGAGAAATTTTTCCTTTTTTTGTCATGTCAGTGAGAGGCTTTACAACTACCGAATAGTTCTGAATACATTTCTGATAAAAATTTGGAAAATACTAGAAAGCGCTGTAATGCTTTCAGGTTTTCCAAACGATCCCAGGCAAGTACAGCATGGACTTTCTCATACAAAAACCTGCTGCAGCATCCATCCAGCTCCTACTATCAGAGACTGTTTCTGTCCATATCTGTAGTGCCAGTGTGACATCCCTGAGGCTCTGGTTGCCACAGGGTACTGCTCCTCAATTAAGGTGCGGTATCTATCTCAGGTAAGCGGGGGGTTAATCACTGGTGTTCCACATTCACACACTACATACAGCTTAGGAGCCTTCACATAGGGTGGGTTGGCTCAAGGTAAGCAGGGGGGTGGTCATAACGTTCATGGGACTTCCCGGTCACTGAAGCAGCCACCTGGGGGGCGGATTCCACTTGGGGTAGAAATAGGCGCAACACACTCGCATCGAGAGCAGAGCAGACCCATCAGGACCATAGTTCTGGCAAGACATCTCTGGTCAACTTGGACTTTACTATGCCCGGTGGCTTAGAGCTGGAGCTCAGCCCGGGTACCTAACCACTGAGGGGACATCCTAGAAAAAGGACATTCTCTTTCTCTTTCTTCAAACACCGGTGGTGCCCTCTTCCTTGCTTGGGATTGACCGGAGACCATCAAGGCGGTGAAAAGTGTGACCGGGCTGGCAGCTGAAGTTGTGAGTAAACTACACCCTGAACCTGCAGAGACTGTGTTGGCTCATCCTTACTAGCGCCGCCGCCCAGCGCTTAGGCATCAATGGCCATTACAACCCTCATCATCCACCCGGGGCCCGCTCCACCAGTGGGGAGCGACACCATCCTGGCTGCCATAAAACCTGCCCCGGCGAGGAATTCTGCTTTGGCAACTACTCCCTGGCCGCATACCACAGTTGGCATCACGACAAACTCTCCCCAATACCCCGCTTCCCCCACCATTTACTGTACGCCTCGGGGCAACGGAACCGGGCAAGGCCACTCGTGACAATGCCTGACCCAACCCGCGTGTAATAATTATAATGGATAACTCAGGAATCTATTTGCGTGGAGCAAAGACACAACTCATCCAGGTTTATAGGCGATAAAGTTTGTATTGTAACACACGGTGATAACAAGATGAGTGCAAAGGAAAAACAGTCAAGTCCATAAACACACAGTAAAAATATCAAATGAAGCCTTTAAGGAAACTCTCTAGAAAACCTGGAATTTTAGGAAAGCTGATTTCAACAAATTAAGGGAAGAGCTTAACCGTGTAGATTGGGACAATGTTATTGTAACTGGGGACACCGAACATAATTGGGGTAAGTTTAAAGATATACTACTAGAGTCCTGTAAAAAACTTATACCCACTGGTAATAAAATGTTCAGGAATAAAAAGAAACCACTACGGATAAATAAGACTGTATGAAGTATAATAAAACAAAAACAAAGGGCGTTTAAAATCTTAATGAATGAGAATACAGAATAACAAGTTAGTTATAGAGGACAAACAAAAGACTGAGATATTAAACAGGCACTTCTCATCTGTGTTCACCAAGGAACTGACTGTTCCAGGGATCATTCAACAAGTGAAAAATCAAAGTTCACCACCCGATATAATTAATTTAACACAAGATGAAGTACGCCTACGTCTAAGTAAATTAAACATTGACAAATCCCCAGGGCCAGATGGCATTTATCCACGAATATTGAGGGAATTGAGCTCCGTAATCGACAGACCGCTGTATCTCATCTTTTTAGACTCACTTGTAACAGGGTTGGTGCCTCAGGATTGGAGGATTGCTGATGTGGTACCGATATTTAAGAAAGGTAAGAGGGTAGATCCAGGCAACTACCGTCCAGTAAGCCTGACATCAGTAGTGTGCAAAGTTTTTGAGGGCATTTTAAGGGATGACATGCAAAAATATATTGCAGAAAATAATATAATAACTGACAAACAGCATGGATTCATGAAAGATAAGTCGTGTCTGACCAACCTGTTGGGGTTCTATGAGGGGGTAAGTGCAGACCTGGATATTGGTAATGCAGCTGAGGGGATTTATTTGGACTTTGCAAAGGCATTTGCTCCTGTCCCACATAATAGCCTTATACTAAAGCTCCAGAAGCAAGGACTGGGGGACACAATATGCAACTGGGTAAGGAATTGGCTAAAAGATAGGAAACAAAGAGTAGTCATAAATGGTACATTCTCTAAATGGGCTATAGTCAGCAGTGGGGGGGCCGCAGGGATCTGTACTGGGAGCAGTGGGGGCCACAGGGATCTGTACTGGGAGCAGTGGGGACCGCAGGGATCTGTACTGGGAGCAGTGGGGACCGCAGGGATCTGTACTGGGAGCAGTGGGGACCGCAGGGATCTGTACTGGGAGCAGTGGGGGCCGCAGGGATCTGTACTGGGAGCAGTGGGGGCCGCAGGTATCTGTACTGGGAGCAGTGGGGACGCAGGGATCTGTACTGGGAGCAGTGGGGACCGCAGGGATCTGTACTGGGAGCAGTGGGGGCCGCAGGGATCTGTACTGGGAGCAGTGGGGACCGCAGGGATCTGTACTGGGAGCAGTGGGGGTGTGGCGCCCCTGACCTGGTCAGGCACCACTGAGTACTGCACCCAAGCTGGGGACAGTACAATACAGGTAATCCAGAAGGCTGACCGAGGTGTGACTACACAGGCGCATAGTGATCAGGTCTCACACATGTACCTTTGAGAGGACCCCTGGGGATCCCAGGAGGGGGCAAAGCCTTCACCTCCACTGGAATAGTGGAGGGGGCCAAAAGCCTCCATCTCCACTCAAGGGGTGTGGTAAGAGAGCCTGGTTGCTAGGTGGCGTAGGCAAGAACAGGAGAGGAGGAGCAGTGAGCCGGTTTAGTGCAGAGTCTAGGGAGCTCCGAGGAGAGCAGACCCCTGGGGCTGTTGCAGTCTAACAGCGCCCGCGCAGTGGCTACCGACGGGGGAGAACGGTCACCTAGGAGTGCTACCCGAAATCCATCTTCAGCTAAAGAGAGAGCACGGAGTGGGAAGTAAGGAGACTGCTAGGGAGTACCAGGCCCAAACGGGCGGCAGATCCCGGAGCGGGGATAGATCCACCTTTCCTTGCTAAACCTGCCGGTGTGGGGCCCTCAAAGCCCACACCACAACACCCAAAAGCCGCAGCCACGTAGCCACAGTTAGGGCCCATAGTTCACAGGAGGCAAGCAGCTGGAGTGATCTGGTCCAGGCGACAAGCAAACGGCAACCAAACGAAGGGGAGAGAGGCTTCAGCAACTTCCCTGGGTGACCCCCATAGGGACTAAAAGTCGGGGTTACCCCAAACCACCAAGGGCTAAGGAAGGCGAGTCGGTAGTCACCATCATCAGTCAGCCTGAAGGATACCTGGTTCCAGCTTGGTTCATCCCAGCTACGCCCGGGTTACTCACCTGCCATCAACTGTGAGTAAAACCCCTGAAAGACATCCTGCTTGTGTGGAGTTATTCTGCGCCTTGTGGTTCTACACACCTACACAGGGCCCTGGGGCTTGCCTCACTCTCAGGAGGCTATTACAACTAACTGCACCCACCATCAGCCCCAGGCGTCCCTTAACCTGCAGTGGCGGTCCGCACTGACCGCAATTCTGAGAGTGGCGTCACGACAATCCTACAAGAAGGTTTCCTACCTGTGACCAGACTGAGCTAGTGGAGTCCCTGAAGGTAATGCACCGACACAGCGTTCTCGGGGCTTCACATCTGGCGTCACGAACAGGATAAGGACTAGACCTGTTCAGACAGGTGACCATGTGCCTGGGCGGTCCGCTTGAAAAATTGGAAGCGCCGCCATATTGCCACCATGAAAAGCGCGCTGAAAAACAACAGCAGCCCGCGCTGGGAGAAGTTACCGCCCACGAAGAGGTGTGGCTACCCAGAGATCCCCTGCAGAGTCCTGACCTCGCCAGTGAAGAGAGCGGAAGCGTTCAGAGACGTCGGGACAGAAAGGGAGCCAGAAGCCTGCTGTTAGAGGAGATGGCGTCTGAACACAGAGACCCAGAGCCAGGCTCCACTGCCTGGTGGTGTCGGGAGCTTGCCGAGTTCTGCGATCAACTGGAGGCCAGGGTCGGAAGGCAGATCAGAGAGGGACGTGCGGAGTTTCTGGAAATGACCGCGGCGGTTCAGGCCTATGAGGGGAGAGCCGCGCGCCGAGTGCCAGACCGGACGGTGACGACTCAGACCCCGATGCTGCCAACGAAGGGTGAGTCCAGTGTTGCCCCTGCCAGCGCGAGTGCCCCGATCCCTGCTGCCATGCCCGCGGTCCCTGAAGAGGCGTCCGGCGCGGCGACGCTGAAGCAGGCCGCAGCCACGCCAGGTGCAGCCCGCCAAGCCCAGGCCGCCGCAGCGATGCCCTGCTCGGCCCACCGAGACCCGGTCCCTGCAGCAACGCCCAGTCCGGCCCGCAAAGATCCGGCTGCCACCGCGACCCTCATCCATGCCGCGGGTGTGACGCTGACCCAGGCCGCCGCCTTGCTAGGCCCGGCCCGCCAAGACCCCACCGCAGCAGCGACGCTCATCCACGCCGCAGGCGAGGTGCTGAACCAGGCCGCAGCCACGCCAGGTGCGGCCCGCCAAGCTCCGGTCGCTGCAGCGACGCCCAGCCCAGCTTGCACAGATCCCATCGCAGCTGCGACGCCAATTCAGGCCGCCGCAGCGATGCCCTGCCCGGCCCGCCAAGAACCGGCTACAGTAGCGATGCCCGCTAAGACTTCAGCCGCAACAGCGACGCTGATCCAGGCCGCCGCCATGCCAGGCGCGGCCCGCCAAGACCAGGCCGCCGCCATGCCAGGCGCGGCCCGCCAAGACCAGGCCGCCGCCATGTCAGGCGCGGCCCGCCAAGACCAGGCCGCCGCCATGTCAGGCGCGGCCCGCCAAGACAAGGTTGTATCACCATTTACCCTGGCCTGCCAGGCCAGAGCAGACACCGCTCCCCAGTCCAAGGAGGTCCCTGCTAGGAAGTCTACGCTGGGGGAGGACCCCGAATACCAGAAGCTGAAGGCTGACCTAGAGGCCCAGTTCCCAAAGGAGATGGTGGACCGGTATCTGCTCCCTCCACATACCCCTCAGAAGACTCTGGAGATGTCCACGCCAAAAAGTCCACCGCCCGGGCCAGCTGATGAACACTCATCCCCAGCGCTGCCACCAAAGGAGTGCTCAGAAGAACTAAGGGGGAGAGGAGGCCAGGAAGCTGAGGAGCTGACCCCGGAGCCATCAGCAGTGGATCCATGCCCAGAGCCAGAGATGCTGCCGTATTCCCGCTGGGATGAACAGGAAGATTTGTCCAGCAACCTCACCTGGGAGCCTGCCAGCAGTGAAGCAGCCACCCAGCAGAATCCAGCCCGTAGGACACGGCGTCGCAGTAGAACCAAGTTTTCCCCTGCACCGCAGTCTCCAGAGAATAGAGATGAAGTCACGGCCAGAGACCTGGAGGAGAAACGGTTCCTGAGAAGAGCCAAATCCCAGGTTAGAGGTCCACTTTGTCGTGGAGTTGTGGAAGACTTCAGTTTGAAGAGTGGATATGGGTTTATCGTAGCTCCTGGTATGAAAGAGGGCATATTCGTGAATAGAAGAGACGTCAGAGCTCATTTGCCCAGAGGACATCCAGGCAGAAATCTGCGAACAGGAGACTCAGTGGAATTTACCATGCACCAGGGAGAAAGAGGCTGGTATGCATTGGATGTTACCCCATGTACCAGAAAGCCTTACAGCAGTCCTGCAAAAGAAACAGACACAGAGGAAGAAAGAAAAGACAGAGATAGAGAAAGAACAGACAAAGAACCCACTGATGAGACCACTACGGACGATGAAAGAGATCGAGAAACCAACAGGTGCCGCAGCCCTACAGGCCCAAGCCCTGGTATGGAGGAGTAGAGGAAAGTAAAGTAAGAAGAGAAGTTACTGTTTGACCAGTTTGAAGTTTTGCAACGTTACTGTTTAAGAGATGTGCCCACATAAACTAATGTGAGAAATGAACCTTAAGGCTATGAACTGGCTATAGCCACAAACTCTCGCAGTGTAAATAGTTACACCAGAGGGCACCACCACCACCAGAGTCAGCCTGTTTAGGGGCTTGGCTCGTCTGCAACCAGGGAGCACGTCCGTATATAGGGCCTTGGCTTACCTGCAACCGGAGAGCATGCCTGTTTATGGGGCCTGGCTCCCCACCACAAAGAGGGTACCTGGTCAGCACCAACTGTGAAGGCCGCCTCTGGATCCTGCCAGAAGTGGCTGAAGGCGCGGCTTCACCAGGCCAGGTATGCCCTGAAGACCACCAGACCATGAAAGCCGCCTCTACATCCTGCCAGAAGTGGCTGAAGGCGCGGCCAACGGGAGAGGCAGATTGGAGGAAAGGTCTGGGGAAGTAGATGGCCCAGACCTGGTTACCAAAAGGACCGGTGACCTGCCTCCTGAAAGGGTTTGGGTGGGTTAACGGACTTGTGGGTGGAGGGTGGTGATGTATGGTACCTGGTGGTTTTAAATGTTTTACCATGTTTTACTGTTTTATGCATTTTAAAATGTTGTCTTGCAGCCCGAGGACGTGCTGGTGATAACTAAGGGGGAATGTGGCGCCCCTGACCTGGTCAGGCACCACTGAGTACTGCACCCAAGCTGGGGACAGTACAATACAGGTAATCCAGAAGGCTGACCGAGGTGTGACTACACAGGCGCATAGTGATCAGGTCTCACACATGTACCTTTGAGAGGACCCCTGGGGATCCCAGGAGGGGGCAAAGCCTTCACCTCCACTGGAATAGTGGAGGGGGCCAAAAGCCTCCATCTCCACTCAAGGGGTGTGGTAAGAGAGCCTGGTTGCTAGGTGGCGTAGGCAAGAACAGGAGAGGAGGAGCAGTGAGCCGGTTTAGTGCAGAGTCTAGGGAGCTCCGAGGAGAGCAGACCCCTGGGGCTGTTGCAGTCTAACAGCGCCCGCGCAGTGGCTACCGACGGGGGAGAACGGTCACCTAGGAGTGCTACCCGAAATCCATCTTCAGCTAAAGAGAGAGCACGGAGTGGGAAGTAAGGAGACTGCTAGGGAGTACCAGGCCCAAACGGGCGGCAGATCCCGGAGCGGGGATAGATCCACCTTTCCTTGCTAAACCTGCCGGTGTGGGGCCCTCAAAGCCCACACCACAACACCCAAAAGCCGCAGCCACGTAGCCACAGTTAGGGCCCATAGTTCACAGGAGGCAAGCAGCTGGAGTGATCTGGTCCAGGCGACAAGCAAACGGCAACCAAACGAAGGGGAGAGAGGCTTCAGCAACTTCCCTGGGTGACCCCCATAGGGACTAAAAGTCGGGGTTACCCCAAACCACCAAGGGCTAAGGAAGGCGAGTCGGTAGTCACCATCATCAGTCAGCCTGAAGGATACCTGGTTCCAGCTTGGTTCATCCCAGCTACGCCCGGGTTACTCACCTGCCATCAACTGTGAGTAAAACCCCTGAAAGACATCCTGCTTGTGTGGAGTTATTCTGCGCCTTGTGGTTCTACACACCTACACAGGGCCCTGGGGCTTGCCTCACTCTCAGGAGGCTATTACAACTAACTGCACCCACCATCAGCCCCAGGCGTCCCTTAACCTGCAGTGGCAGTCCGCACTGACCGCAATTCTGAGAGTGGCGTCACGACAATCCTACAAGAAGGTTTCCTACCTGTGACCAGACTGAGCCAGTGGAGTCCCTGAAGGTAATGCACCGACACAGCGTTCTCGGGGCTTCACAGGGGCCGCAGGGATCTGTACTGGGAGCAGTGGGGACCGCAGGGATCTGTACTGGGGGCCGCAGGGATCTGTGCTGGGAGCAGTGGGGACCGCAGGGATCTGTACTGGGAGCAGTGGGGACCGCAGGGGTCTGTACTGGGAGCAGTGGGGACCGCAGGGATCTGAACTGGGAGCAGTGGGGGCCGCAGGGATCTGTACTGGGAGCAGTGGGGGCCGCAGGGATCTGTACTGGGAGCAGTGGGGACAGCAGGGGTCTGTACTGGGAGCAGTGGGGGCCGCAGGGATCTGTACTGGGAGCAGTGGGAGCCATAGAGATCTGTACTGGGAGCAGTGTGGACCGCAGGGATCTGTACTGGGAGCAGTGGGGACCGCAGGGATCTGTACTGGGAGCAGTGGGGACCGCAGGGATCTGTACTGGGAGCAGTGGGGACCGCAGGGATCTGTACTGGGAGCAGTGGGGACCACAGGGATCTGTACTGGGAGCAGTGGAGGCTGCAGGGATCTGTACTGGGAGCAGTGGGGACCGCAGGGATCTGTACTGGGAGCAGTGGGGACCGCAGGGATCTGTACTGGGAGCAGTGGGGACCGCAGGGATCTGTACTGGGAGCAGTGGGGACCACAGGCATCTGTACTGGGAGCAGTGGGGGCCGCAGGGATCTGTACTGGGAGCAGTGGGGGCCGCAGGGATCTGTACTGGGAGCAGTGGGGACCGCAAGGATCTGTACTGGGAGCAGTGGGGACTGCAGGGATCTGTGCTAGGA